>NC_133202.1:3622500-3902500 GCF_958299795.1 Porites lutea | reverse complement strand
ACCTTCCAATTATCAAAGACTACATCTTTGAAAAATATAATAAGATAATTTTTTGCCCTTAAAAATATCCATCAGGGTGACAATCACAAATATTAACAGTTATTACATTGAAACTCCATCCTTAAAGGAAAGGTTTGTGACAAATAACATGACAAAATTCTTGCTTTCAACCTCTCTCCAAATATATCAAGTAACTCAGTCTAGTTTTAAACAACAGGATAATGTGAGCAAAAGCTTTCTTCTTTCTTTATCCTTTTCTTTCTTGTAATTATCTTTCCATTTGTATGAATTACATTTCCATCTGGGAAGACATCCTTAAGAAATTCAAGATTCTTCACCTTTCCTCACGTCCTTCTAAAAACAGAACAATTTTTTCATGAAATAGTTAATCTGAAATGCACATTTCAAATTAACTCAAATAGGCAATACAATTCTCCATAAGAACATAGCACTCCTTTAAAGCACTTCAGTTCACATTACAACAACAATAATATTCAGTGCATGACAAAATGAAAAAGAACATGCATCTACCATCAACTTTTTTTAAAATCAGGCCTTGATGACTTTGATTTGAGCCAACCATGGATAATCATAAGTAAGTATATCTCTCCTCATTTATTTAAAGAAAAGGTGGTAAGAATAATGTGCTCTAATGACTTTTATGTAATACCACCTCTCTAACTAATCTGTGCTGCAATACATGTAGGGTAAAGTGGTCAGTACCAAGCTGATTTGAGAATAAAGGTTATGTGCTAAATTTTAATGTCCCTTTGCTGCTTAAATGTCACTTTGCTTCTAAAAATAAAAATGGTCTTCACACCCCACTCCCTATATCTGTAAAATATAGCTTAAAAAAAAAACATGCATCACCATGATCATGTATTCTTAATTCATGTGACCACCCAATCCAAATAAGCACTGACATTACAAGAATAAATTTTATGTTGAAAACGGGCATAGGGGATGAATTGAGAGATTCAAGCAAGGACAGGATGTTATCACTTAATTATTATTACTTATCAGAATACCTTGATTTCTTCAGCTGTCTCCGTTACTGTTGTGTCTTGTGAAGTTGATTGTTTATCACGATCATTCAGTAATTCATCATCCTCAGATGAGAACACATTAATTTGGTCCTTATCTCCTATTGTGAGTGCCTCACTGGACTAAAACCAAACAATGACAAAAAGGTGTAGCTACAACAGCAACAAAATTAGTTGAAAAACTTTGCCCTGAGGGGCTTTTCTGACGTTTTGCCAACTTCAAAAGCTACAATGGAGCTTTCCATCCCCCATCCCTTATTTGCAATGTTGTACCGCTGTTCCAGCTACCCGTGTAGAAAACAAAAATCACCCCAACTTTGAATTGAGGGAAGGGGTGTGGATTGTTTTGTTCTCCGAAGTTACCCTATGTTTCACGAGGACAGTGTCAACAATTTTGTCGCCCATTGTAGTGTAATTCAATTTAAAAAAAAAATCATTATCACTAGACGACTCAGTAAACTTCAAGCAGTCATTCTTTCTTCTTCTGGGCTGGAAGCACTAATCCTGAGTAATTTACAAATATGATAATTCATATACCCTATGAACAGATAACCAAGGATTAAAGCTGAAGTTGGCCCAGATCAGTAAGCTCATGACAGGGTTGTCACCAGGGGATGGGGGGCAGGGGATTTTCCCTGGTACTATGAGCATGACTGCCATGCGTACTTTCATAGGAAACAAAAGGAAAATAGACCCTAAGAAACTTCCTAGCTTTTTGAACAGTTCTCCACTGAGGGCATATGCCCAGTGACAAGAAATCTTAGTGACAGCTCCATCATGAGCTGATAAAGTGATGATTTCTCATTTCTTGCTTAGTTTGTTACACTCATGTAATTTCACCTTCATAAAAAAATGGGGAAAAACAGGCTGCTGGTCTGATTAACCAACTATTTAACTAACCTCAGCCTCTGGGCCAAAAAAATCATCCAGTTCTTTTTTATGCAGGTCTGTGTCATCCTCAAACATGATATCATCTAAGGATCCAGTACTCCGTCTATGCAGCAAGCTGATTGGTTCTTAAGCATGGTAATACAAGTAAAAGTAATCTTTCAGTCATTTTACACACTAATAGGTACAGGCAGCCGAGGGAAGCCCACAAAGAACAATTTTACTTCTACTACATAACATCCCATAATGTCAAGACAAGTTTGAACCTTAGACTTCTTAGTGGGCATTACTGTGAAAGTGATTAACGTCAGGAATGGGTTAGGGTGTGTCAGAGGGAAATGAGAGTAACAGCAACAAGAGCATCTGCAGTCATGGCATGATGTGAAATTTTCTTTGTGACATTTTTACAGTACATGTACAGTGGCAAAAATTGTCTGAACCTGCACATATCCCTTACAAAATCAAGCCCAAAACTCAAAGACGTTTTTTTGACAATGTTATTCAGTAGCTTAAAACAAATTATAATTTACAGTAAAGTTTGAAGAAACAAGAATTCTATTCAGGATTCTTCACAAACATTACCTTCTGTTTTGCCATGTTGAATGTAGTAGTTCATTTGTTCAAGGAACGCATCTTCATAGACTTGTTGTTTTTCTATAGAAGCCTGTCTCTCAAGCTGTTGTAGTTGGACTTCTTTTCTTTCTTTCTCTGTCTGAAGTTCCTCTAAAAAATTAAATTGTTTTCATAAGGTAAATCATCCCAGTATTAAGTCAGAAAGATACCTCTTAAAATTGATCATAATAATAATAATAATAATAATAATAACAATAATAATGAGAATATTTAAACAGGATAACCTATCAGTTCTAATAAAAAGAACTGTTATCATTATGTTTAAAAACTATCTGTTTACCCACCTTTTAGTAATTCTAGGTCATCCCTGAAAAAACAGCAGGACAGTAAAGATGTGTTAATGCATATAGATGATAAAATTTATTTCATGATTTAGCTAGCCAAAAAAGTATTATTATTTTATTTCTAACCCTGGTCCCAGGGGCGTTTCTCAGTTTTTCTCTATTGTGAGAATTAATGACCTGTGCTATGCGCTACACCATAAGTGGTCCACATTCTCTGAAAAAACCATTTATTTTCCATATTTTCCTATTTTCCCTTTCCATGTGCAGTGTTGTGTGCTGTAAATACAGAAATAAAAAAGTGGCCATGATACTTGATGGTCTCAAGAAAGGACTTCAAAGAATATTCTAAATGTACTTAGATGTAAAATACGTGGAGAAGTATGATAACCATGGTTGCAAGGTCCTAGTAAGTTTTCTCATGTCCACCATGAGCATTTTCAACAACAAATTTCATTCGACACGAGTAGCCACGTGACAGCTATCCAAACTTCTTTTGATGCAAGCTACACGACGAGAATTAGCTACAAAAAGCACTTCAACTACTTCAACTACTTCAACTCTTTCATTCTACACTATGTAAACATGATGTACTACTGTATAAGATTCACTTTAGGGGGAAAAAAAAGAAACAACTCACTCCCTGTTGTGTCTTAGCATGGAAAGTTTGCGTTCCTGGGCGGCTTTTCTTCTTTCCAAGTCCAGCAGCTCACAAACTTCTTCTAAGTCAACCATCAAGTTATCTAAAACCTCTATCTGGCCTCCAATGGCGTCTAAAATATAACAGCTAATTAGTTACAGAAGGTACAACTCTGTATTTACTAATGCCTAACCGGGGGAGCATAAGAGATTTGGGCACCACTACTTTCACTAATTTTAGGTTAGCTTTTTGGTTTTAGTGAGTGGTTCACCAAAATGAAAATTAGTTTTTCAGGCTTTCAATATCTGTTTCTGGTTTTGCTGTGCTGGGTCCTTTTGTGAAAGGTACAGGGCATCTATAAAGACCCAAACTGCTAGTTTGATGTTCTTTTCTTAAATATATGAGTCAGCCTCACAAATGTGACTCTAGATATTTTGAATTCTTTCGAACTTTGATCAAGTTAAGGTTAGTGAGGCTGACTTTACTAACTATTAAAATGAATAGAAACTTCAAATAGCTGCCATCCTTGGGTTGCAGGTCTCTTTAAGACAGTGGAAATTTAACTAGAATCATATTTGTGAATTTGCCGTTTTGGATGTTCAAGGCTCTCTAATTTTAGCTACCTTTTCTAAGCCTCTTGACAAATATCAACTTGAATATTCTCCACATAGTCGAAAAAAATTTTTTCTGTATGTGATGGTGAGAATTTTATTTGTTCACAAATCAACAGTCCATCTTTCAAGTGGTGATTATTACATCCTTAAATAATATTCTCATCACCTTACGCATTATTATTAGTATCAAGTATAAGATGTTGGTCACTAGAATGGCTACTCTAACCTATATCAGCCTTGGCTGTTTCAATGTTCTTTATAACTTCTGGCAAGAGACTCAGCTCATTGTGAAATACTGTCATGGAGGTATCAAGTTCAGTACATTTCTTGGAAAACTCTAAAATAACCTGGTCTGCATTCTAGAACAACAAAAACAAAAAAAGGACATTATATATTGAAAAGAGGGAAAAACAATGACCAGACATGGTAACTTAATGCACACCTAATACCCACTATTCAGCCTTACAATGTTTTCATGCCATTCTAGGAAATTGTTGGATTTTGTACCTGAAATGAACAATCAATTTCTGCTACATTTGTATTTAAGATGACACATATTAAAGAGTTAGAAATTGCCACCTCACACATGATTAAAAGAGCAATACACAAATAACTGTACATGGCAACAGACAAAATCAAATTTTGTGTCATAAGCGGAATTTATTCCACACAGAAACTTATACAGGACACATAGTACTGAATGTAAACTAATACACTGTTTTTTACTGAATTATATAATTTTATAAACCTGAGCTCTTGTCGCACATTCTCTGGATGTTGCATGAAGCTCAGCCCACTCCTTTTGATACCTACAGACACAATAAAGTGAACATTACTACATTTATATTGGGGGAAAATTAGAAGCGCTAAGCCATTGTTTTGCCCTCTTTAAGATTACCAGTACAGATTACTGACAAGAAATGTTGCAATGCACTGTGTTTGTCAACCCAAAAATAGACATCATGATAATAATAATAATAATAATAATAATAATAATAATAACAGCTCTGTTATTAACCCTCGGCAGTATTTGTAGCACTAATGCTAGTGGGGCCGAGCAAATGTCTGAAACAAATAATTCAAGTCAAACTTACCAGGGTTAAGAATCCATACTGGCCCGAGGCAAACCAGTTGACATGGGTATATGTTACCGGTCAAAATTAAATTTAGGTTAAAATTTTTTGACCTCAGTTGATTCTCAATAATTTTCCTTTAGTTTGTCTCCTAGCAGGGCTAACAACTTCTACACTCCCAGTTGATGACTCATAGAATCCAAATCAACCTTCAACTTCCACGTAAGTCTCGTTTAATTTTCAATTGTCTTTGTTTATAGGACATCATTAAACAGAGAAACCAGTGGCGTCACAAATTTCAGCTGTTTTCTCAGGCTAACAATGATACCTGGAATTTTGCTATTCTACATGATATTATATATAAGAATGTAGATCTATTAAGTGGGAATTCAATCAGTGTCATCCTTACTTGCTCAGGATTTCAGAGCCTGCCTCAAGATTACAACTAAAGCACTGATCACCACTGAAAAGAAATAACATTTAAGAAAAGTCAAGCCAAGTCTGGAACTGACTTGCCATTCTGAAAAGACAAAATATTGAAAACATACGTAATCCCAGAGGCTGGTTCCAGACCTAAACTCTAAAATCTACACTCAATTTTAAACCCAAAGAATTATAAGAAAAACCACACCTTTTGGCACTGCGACTACCTAGCTTATACAAAAGAGTAACCCCCTCCCCTTGGCCCAGTAACCCCCACCCACGGGTTCTGTCTTATGATTTACATTGGAATCATGCACACAGCTGCATTGATATTCTGACTTTGTATACACACCTTTCAATTATTTCATCTGTGATAAATGTTGTTTTCCTATCAGAATCAAAGAAAATAAGGTTTGATAAAGTCATTTAGAACAAATTAAGCTGACATTCTACCAAAAAAAAGAACCACGACCTACTCTTCTATTATTTTCTAATTCTTAACAAAACAGGGGTTGTTAAATATTTACTTTTTTTTAACTCACCGAACTATTTTCTTGTTGACAGCTTTAGCTTTGTCAGCAATTGACTTCCACCTGCATGGACAAAGAACAACGATGTCTTACGTTGTTGAAGATAATAAAACAAAACACCATTACACAGTGTATTAAGCTACTAGCTAAAGTTAAACTGCTGATGAACGACCACCTAAACATGGACTTGAAAGACTGAACACAGTTATTGAAAAAAATTTTCCTTACCCTTTGCTCAGATCATGTTGTACGGTCTGCAAGCGGTCTCTAAAATTATCGAACATAGCTGGGTTACGATAAATATCATGTATTTTTCCCTAATATATGTTAATTTTTCATCTTCTTCCTCGAAATCAGCAGTTACCGCTGACTGAATATGGCCCACAATGCAATGTGAGTCTCTTTCAAAGATGGCTGCCTGAGGGGCCATGCATTTGGACATGTAATTTGGCCAAAGTTTATGAAAACAATTAGCTTGAAGTGATTCTAAGTTTCGACGCGTGTGGGATCTGACGCTGGAAACAACCTTCGAAACTAAAATCTTTTGGAAGTTGTTCAACTGAACTGGCATGTTCATTTCCTGTTGGCCTTCAGCACTTTATTTCTCTTTAATTTAGAAGCAGAACGTTTACATTTTATTAAATTTTATATGGGCGTCGTCTTTGAAAGCAAAATACAAACGGCATGGCATATTCAAGCAGCGAGTCTTTAATAATGACTTTATTGGAACAAATCAGGACTTTGGAGAGCGAAAGAGACAAGGCGTTACAATTGGCCAACGAACTTCAGGCGAAGCAGAAAGGTGGCGAAAATTTCCTTGTAGCAGCTAGTAATGAGGACAGCTTAAGTGAAAACTCTAGCAATAACGAGGATGATGATTCTAAACTAGAGAAATTAAAAGAAGAAAATGAAGCGTTGAAAGGAACTGTGGAATCCATGACACAAACTCTGATATTCGATCTAGAAGAAATTCGACTTAATGAAGAACAAAGGAGGTTTAACTTGAAACAGCTTGCTTGTGAACAGAGTGATGATCAAGCAGGTGAATTGGAGGAAATGGATTCAGAAAGTTACAGGACCATGTTGGACATGTGCAAGAAGTACTATGGGAAGATGGTTTCAGAACTACAAGATGAAAGAAGCTCTCTACAGCATAAGATTGAAAAGCAGCAAGCTTTACTCTTAGAAAAAGACATGAAAATTGCTCAGCTAGAGATGAAGCTTCAGCAGAGTTCTAAAAAGTAGGGATAGTTGTAGCTTTATATAATAGGTTCATTGCAGTTGTGGATTAGGCCGTTTCCGTTTTAGTTGCCTCAAGCCTCTGTTTCAAAGCAAGGATAAGTGCGAAGCTATTTATATGAAAATGATTTTTTAGTATCCTGTAAATAAATCTCATTTTCATAAGAAAGGTTTCGCACTTAGCCTCATTTTAAAAGTGGGAGTTTTTGGAACTTAGAAATGGCTTGTTACCAGTAGCCACTTGTGGGACAGTTAAACCTGGTTCTCATATGCCGCCAATGCACCGGTACTGCCTTGGGATACTGTTCCAATATGAGAACAGAAGTGGCCAGCAACATTGGTCATCCCAGTCTTTACTGCCGGCATGCCTGCGAAGTTGACTCAAGTTCAACCTCACAGGCATGCCGGCGCTACAGCTCTGCGATGGCTCTTGTTGCTGGCGGCACACAATATGACTTGTCCAAAAAGTAGCCCAGGTGGTACTGGCAGCTACATCACAGATACGTTGGCGGCATATGAGAACCAGGCTTTAGGGACATGAGTTGAGAGGGGAAAAAACATCCCCTGATTTCTTGATTAATTTCTATCTCCTATCCCAGACTAAATTTCTCAAACACTTTGCAGCGGCACATACTTATAATGCTGATACATGGTAGTGGCCCACTTTTAGCGATTATTTTTTGTATGAACAATATTTTTATTTTGTAATATTTTGGTCTAAGTTGGAATAAGAAACCCCTTTTTAATCGCAAGTAAAGAAGAGACATTAACTTGAGGTAAACAATAGTATCACTCAATATTATTTTAATTTTTGGAATGGGACTTGTGACTTCAGTGGGGCTGAAGATGGTTTAGTCTGAAATCCTACTCAGTCCAGTGTTTTTAAAAAACTTCACCCCACCCCCACTGAAAACGACCAAGAGTACCCTCCCCACTGGGCTCCTGATGTAGATTCATCTCAACAGTCCAATATCCCATGAGGTGGCTGCTGGTGAGTGTGTTAGGGTCTCAAACATTCAAACCAAGAGTACCCTCCCCACTGGGCTCCTGATGTAGATTCATCTCAACAGTCCAATATCCCATGAGGTGGCTGCTGGTGAGTGTGTTAGGGTCTCAAACATTCAAGCACGTTTTTAATTCTTTTTTCAATTACCGGGTACAATGACAGGAACCTTTAATGTGTTACAGTCAAGGCAGATCAGATTCTCAATTAATTATTAATTGATTATTTGAAAAATTAATCAACATTAGTCTTTTCTATAACTAGTGTCAAATTCAAATCTGCATTCCTGTATGCCTAATGGACAGTGAATATTTTATGATAACGTCTTTATATTTGGTTAGATTAAAAATCTTTGAATGGATAAAATTGCTTCAAAGAAATTTACATCAAATTCTAGGAAACTGAGCTGGTAGAAATTTCATAACTACCTCATGTCTGAATTCACCGCTCATTACGCATACAGAATGCCAAGATTAATCTTAAGTCTATAACTACCAACAGATTCAACTTTTGAATGATAAATTCGTTACTGGCATCTTTGGGGTACACTTGACCTGTGAAGATTCCTGTGTACAAATGCCCTGACTCAAGGCTTGGGACTACAAAAAAACAGTGATTTATATGGAACTGGTCCACTGAGGCTAGACATTCATGAGGTACAAAAAGGGCCCACTGCAGAGCAAGAAACACAGCGAGTAAGATGGACTAACGGACAAAATAACTATTTTAAATGATGCTAGTCTTTTGTCTGTCTTGTCCCAGTGAGTCCCTTTCTCTCCAACGTGGGGGTTTTGTACTATTGGTATGTGAACATAGTTATTAGAGGAGACTGGTTATGAAAGACAACAAAATCCTTTGTTTTCTATTGGCAAATTGTGACGGAATGAATTAAAGGTATGTTTTCATTGGTCAATAAGATAAAAATGCTAGGAATGCTATTGACCTTTAAGCACCTTCAAGTCCAAAAAAACATACAACAAAGGCATCTAATGGGTTTCACAACCATTCCAATTTATTAACTACAGTGGAACCCTATTAATACGTACGGACACCAATGGGCCATTGGCCATATAAACAAGGGTTGTTTTTTACAAGGAAATGTATGGCAGTTTTGACAGGCAGCCAAAAAAAAGTGGCCGTAATAACAAGGTGACCGTATTACCGAGGTGGCCATAAGGTGGGGTTTCACTGTATGATGTGAATGACTAGCTGCAAAGGGCCTATTGGCCAGCCATCCTTGACCTTGTTAAATTGTGTGTATTCACTGCCTGGGGCAGGATGCAGAAAAGGTCTATTTGGGATGTTGGAGCAGTAAGTTTTAATTTTTGTTTTTTTTTAACAGGAATAACTATGTTTCATATGCAAAAAAGGGGAAGTTTTGACAACAAAAGTAAGGGGAAAACCTGACCTTATGTATGAAAAATGATTCCCTCTTTTTTGAAGAAAGATTATCACAATTTGTAATAGGTGTCTTCAATTGTAATGCAATATCATAAAAGGTGTTTTGCAACACTGTGACACATCTTAGCTACAAATTGTACACAAGTAAATCGTAATATTATGGAATGACATGAGCAACATGTGCTTGTACAGTTCTCAAGGAAAAACTGTGTATGTCCAGATCGGGCTTGACAGGGGAGATTAGCAGTATATTTTTATAGGTTATGTGTATCATAACAAGATGTAATTTTTCATGATTAATTTTTATCTTCAACTTTTATGTTTGGTGCAGTGGTTGTCAAAAAAGGTAGAGAATTAAAACAACTTGCTGCAGTTCGATGTGGTTAATATATTAAACCAATGTATTTAAATATATTAATTTATATATACTCCTCTCCCCTCCCCCTCCCCTATCATTGCCTGTTTTTTCCCTTGTCCCAACTTTCTCATCAAACTCGTACAGAATTAAGAAAGGCTTGCTACACAGGCGAGCTAGGAGTGAGGAGACACGGCTGTATTCACAGGCTATTTTCTTCCTCACACATTTCACTTGAAAGATTAAGAACAAAGAAGGAGTGCTGGTAGCCTGTGTATTTCTTTGTTTTTCAGCTAAAGCCAACATGGCAGTGCCTGTGATATGGCCATGAATCATTGGCTAATTCATTATTTTATGGTGTGTCACTCCACCTGGAGTCCACCTGAAGACTGAGTGAAGAATCTTTCTTGGGATGTGGCTTAACTAGAAAACAGTTGCTATGTAAGACCTTTTGAGTCCAGGAAGCAGCAATGTTCTTAACCTGATTATGCAACATGAAAATTATTGTTAAACCAGAAGAATAAGTTGAGGGGGAATAACATGTTTGTTTCCTAGATGAAAAATAAGGATATCGAATCAAATGATGCAATTTTTGCTCCCAGAGAAAACTGAGATAAGGTACAGTGTTAAAATAAGGCAATGAGTTAAGAAAAAGGAAACAACTACAAGAAGAAAATAGTCTGTCAACTGCAAAAAGTTAAAGAAAAGGTAAAAACAAGAAAAATGCCAAAAATGCTCTCGCTCCAGGGCACAAGAAAAACAGACACCATGGGCATGAGGTTGATTGATCTGCTGATCCCATTGGGGGATCCAGAGCGTGGAGAGGTGGGGTGGGGTGGGACACTCATCTAGTCCTTGTGATAAGGGGAGGGGACAGTGGGGAAAAATGAGCGGTTGAATACCGCGGACTCCTTTCTAAATACTGCCACTGGATTTTTTATCAACTTACAGATCCAGTTTATTCTATGGATACCTGGATCTGTAAGTTGATAAAAAATCCAGTGGTACTTCCATTTAATGGAAAAAGTGCATTCATATGTGTCTAAAATCAAAATAGTCAGTGAAAAAGGCCTTTAATGAGCTTAGTGTAGCAATTTCTCTTTCCTGAAAATGAGCTCCTGGTTCTGGTCATAAAATTTGCCACGGCTTGTAAGCACATTTATATATTTACCTTTTTTTCTGGCCCGGGGGGGGGGGGGGGGTTACTCCTGGAAATTCTTAGTGGGGTTTGCCACCCTGTTCTCCAAATCCTGACCCTATTTCAGACCAAATTTTCCACACCCGTTCTCAGATCAGACCTCTAAAATCCATACCCGTTTTCAGACCTAGCCTTTGGGCAGAAATTATGTTATCATTACTCAGATTAGGGCGCAAACAAAAAACTTCTTCAAATTCATTTCAAATTGGCATATTTCTCTTTCTTTCTTACTCATAACAAATACGCTCATATGCTCCCGTAGTTCCCTCAGAAATCATACCCGATTCGAGACCAAAATGGGCAAAATGTATTCTCGTTTTCAAACCAAAACAGCACAAAAACCCTACCCGATGGGGAGGCACATACCTATATAGCTTATATGAGGGAGAATCCACCCGCCCGGTTTTCTGGTAAAAAAAAAAATGAAAACAGCCTCTAGGAAGCACCTCATATCACCACCCACATTAAAACAAAAGACAAACTGGAAATGCTTGAAATGAGAAATTTTACTTTTAAAACACTCGTATATCTATCTTACATGTTCTGATCTTCAAAATAAATAAATAGCAACTTTTAAAAGCTTTTTACATCTGATTTTCACGGCAATGTGCACACGTACGGTTTAGAACACTGGTTTTCTTCACATTATCGTCACAGAATGTTCAAATTATGAGGGGGTGAGTACTAAACTGAAATCTCTAAAGGGCTTCTTTTTACCTTGGAGTAAACTCACCCCTACTTAGTTTCCTTTATGACTATCTGTTATCATAGGTGAAATTTGATGTTTAATCAACATTTGACTCAAAACAGGGGTATACCCAGTGAATTGAATCGGCTGCATTGTTCGATTGGGATTCATTTCATATTAATTTGTAGTTCATTTCTATCGCGTGGGCTGAAATAGTAGGAAACTGCGTTATATTTTTTAAAACCGAGAAGAAAAGAGAAGAAAAAGAGGAAGACGCGCGATAACCTGAGATCAGGCCCAATTTTAGCGGTTCTCATACATTCTCTCTAACGGCTACATGCCCGCCGGAATGTAATTTTAAAAGCGAAACGAAAATGGAAACTGATCTCAGGTTAGACGCGCGACTGATATCATTACGAAGAGAACGAACAGGCGCCTTTATGAAAGACTGCAGAAAACATTTAAACTGAACGAGTCCTGGTTGTAGATGGAAATAATGAGAAAACGACAACTGTAGAAAATGAGAATAACAAAGAGGAAAACTCGTGTAACGTGTAAGGAAATCGATGGCTGGTCTTTGGTAAGAATTTGACAGAACACTGAGGAAAATGGCTACGGCACATCGCCAGTCTTTTCATTAATTTTTATGTTATTTTGTAAAAGAAAATTCTTTTCAAATTTGTACCTGACAGGAAAAGAAAACACCTTATTTAATATATTACTTAGTTTTTCCATTCTTTTTTTTTTCCAATTAAGAAATCAATGAGCGTCCAGACGGCCTTTGGTGGGCACCACTGTACAGATGAATTCAGGGATCTTTTCTTTAATTTCTTCACTGTTTCTTGGGAGTGTAAGAGACAGTTTCAAAGACTGTTGCTCCTTCAGTCCTCTTGGACTTGAACCAACTCCTCGTTTGTGTACAATTCTCTGCTTCTTTTGATCGTCAGGACAGGGAACGTGAACTGTAATACTTTACTGAGCTCATCGCCATGAAAAAGCCTTGGTCACGTGAGATACCTGCATTTCTCGCCGAATGTACTGACCACCGTCGAATGAAAATTCAAACCAAGCGCTGTTTTACTAAAGCTGCTGTCAGACATGACCAAGAAGTCACACTCTGACAGTAGAAAATGGTCGAGTAATACTCCTTGCATCCCGTTGTTGGTGGCTTCATTCTTATCTATGTGCTCAATTTCTACAGATAACGTTAGTACCTTGTCGGGGTACTTTCTCAACGCGAACTGCTTCACATCCAAACTGTCTGTCGCTAAAAACCATTTAATGTCCTCTCGGCTAACATTTGGGTAACTCGTTCTCATGATGGACTTTTCAAACTTCTTAGCGCAGCTGAAAAATTTCTTAAAATTTGTAGTCCTCTGATCTAATGATTCCCCATTGAACGACGCATCTCCCATTCTGACGTGAATCCCAATCTTTGGCACGCCAGGCTTAAATTTCAGCGATTCGCGCGCCAACGATAAAGCGTTCTCGAACGCAGATCTTCGTTCGAATAAGAAATCGAACGCACAACCTACGAGCGAGTACCGATGACCTCGCTGTTTTGTTCCAAATTTGTCTGCCAAACGTTCAGCGAACTTATGTTGCCGAAAACTCGGGGCAAAGTACCACAAACTCGTGACGATTTCTACAGGCGAGCTTAAATACGATTCAGGATCTGTTCCCTCTACCCAGCTACGAAAAGCGTTAAAATCGAACGCTGATCTATGATAATCTCCGGTGACCATCTGCGGATCTCCTCTTCCCCAATAATGGTAATTCTTTTTTAGGTGAGCCAGCTTGGACAAGGGTACATTCCAGTTGATGTTCTTGGGTAGAAGATAGTCACTTAGTGGTACACTGGTGTTCCAGTTTATGATGAAAGCCCGATTCGTAATAACAGCCAGATAAAGTAGAGAGGTCATTGCCCCCAAACGATTCCCGTAACCGCCGCAGCCGTATCTCTTACCACCACAAAAATATACCAGGTATCTGGGAGGTCTACGGTTTTTCAAGATGTCGTCGTGGAGCTTTATGTAGTCTTTTTGCCATGATGTCCCGCAAAGAAGCGATCTCTGTTTCTCCGGTACTTTTGAAGTGGATTCTTTCTCTTTATCCAGTGAACTAAGAGCTCGGCCGTGGACTGTTTTCCTCATAAGAGTATTCTGGAGCCCATCTTGTCTTAAATCCTTGACACTTGCAACAATTTTCGGACGCATATAATTTGGCAAACGTACAACTGAAAAGAAAGACAAAAAATAAAGATGTTATCTGACCATTTTCTCACCAATAGAGCGCTTTCTCATGACGTCCCGGCGGCCATGTTGGTGTTCCAAACCAGTCCTGTGGGAGTTGAACTCTTTTCTTATGTAAACACTTTATTTTGTTCCAATAAATTAGCATAGATGCTGGACACGTGAGTGAAAAGGCTCTATATAAAGCCGCCATGACTACCACGTTTCAGTTCTCCAACGAGACTCTGAACCTTTCAAAGGAACAAGGTCACGCTATTTTTAGTCGATTATACACCTCTTGTAAATAGACAGTGATTCGAACCTAGATAATCGTTATCAGTTCAGAGAGTTAAATCAGTTAAAAACGCTTTTTAATTTTCAAACCTTGGCCCGTATGACCGGCGCCAGTTGGTTTCTGGTTGGTTTTTATAAAGCGCGCGAGGGCTACACGCCTCTCCCCTTCTCCCGTTTTGTGTGCGCGCGCTCGAAATTTTGCCCTAAAAAAACTCGGCCGTAGAGCGTACCTTGAAATCTTTCCAACCCTGTTACGAGGCGGTAAGTTTTTATTTATCTATTTTTAACTTCATGTTTGGGGGGCGAACATGTACAATTATTTCATTAGTAAAACTAGTGCAAGGTTTTAAAACGTACAAACCCCCCCCCCCGGGGGGGGGGGGTACTAAGGATTTCAAGTGACGGGCATGACCGAAGGATTTTTTGGGGTTTGCAATTTTCGATTCCAGGATTTTTTTGGGAAGGAATATTTGGCAAGTATTTTCATGGGCTGGCTTGTTTTAAGTAGGGATTTTTGGGGTATTCAAAACAATTTGAGGATTCGTGGTAGTGCCCGCGTATGATAAATTCACATGGTGTTACGAAGAAACAAACACTTCATTCAATTTCTAACGGTTTTAAATTTCGTATTATATCATTTAACGCCTACTGGAAAATTCGGCATGGGATTTTTCGGGGGTAAATTTTTCATCCAGGGATTTTTTAGAGTTTTGATTTTTGCACCCATTCGATCATTCCCGTCACTTGAAATCCGGAGTATTCCGCCCTCCCGCGACAAAAAAAGTACTTACCGTGGTCAGATACCATGAGAATGCTTCCCTCGTATACGATGATTAAAAAGGAAGATAATGCTATAAGTAGAAATAACACTCTAAGCTTTCTGGCATGGCTTAAAACTGGCCTCATGTCAACAAAATACAACTCACAGACAAGGAGTAGGCGATAGAAACTGCAAAAAATAATAGAAATATATGTTACAGAACGGAGGAAACACTGTAGGTAGTTGTTTTTCCCTACAGAGTGGTTTTTCCATAGTAGCACAATGATCTACAACTTGGGCGTTTAACAAACACATCATGAAAAGGCCTGCACCAGGCGCGCACAATGCTCTCATGCCACGCGCGAGAGAGAAGACACGCCTGAATGCTGTGATCTAAAGTTACAGCCACTTTGCACCAGGAGCTCAGTTTATTTAAATAAAACCTAAAGAATCTTAACTTAAAGATTTCATCCACAAAACACAAAATGAATCATTTGAATCACCTTACACTGCAAAATAGTCGGTTTTTTCTCAAAATTAGCCTGCAGAGAACAGACGCTTTTTTCGGCTCTTGGTTCACTCGCAGAAACAAGAGCCGAAAAAAGCATCTGCCCCCGCGGGCTAACTCAAAATAGGCTTAGCGTAGCGTAAGAGTCTTAGTCTCACTCTCGGTTTTCAGCCTCGCTCCAGACCTTTTGTTTGACTGTTTGCGCCTACTTGAATACGCAAAAATGAGGACTATTTTGCAGTCTAGAATCACCTTGAACAACACAATTAACAGTATCACTAGAAAGTACTGTTCAGAAGCTTTTCATTGAAATGGTTACAGTTTAGGAATTCATTCATAAACTCAATAATTAGAACTGCTTATTCCTGCCTCACAGGAATGTACCCGCGCTCAGAGGCTTTCAAATTAATGGTCAAAGTGAAAGATTTCGTCAGCGAACCAGCGCACAATGCCACACGAAAGCAATAACAACAACTCACAGGGTTTCCACCCTTTTGATGCTGTGTTCACACACAAAAAAACGACTGAAACATGCCAGAGAAGCAGATAATTCTAGTTGGAGAAAGCTTGTAATCAAATATGAACAACAAAGAACTAAACCAAAGAACATGGCAAACCTTAAGTCTTGTATTCCAATGCTTAGCTTTCTCCAAGAACAGGTGTCAAAGTAAAGGACACTACAACACCACTTAATTTTATCGTTCCACGATCTCAATCAGAATGAGATTACGCATATGGAATAAAAGCGACAAAAATTTTCATGACTGGTTTAAAACCTTTCAAAACCAAAACAAAGAACCACAAACTCTATTTCTAAACCTCACCTTGCTTTTAATCTAGTCACATGAGCGGATTAGCCCGCTTTTAAAAAGAACAGAACATGTAAAATTTCCTTAACTCTGTCTAAGCTTTTTAAAATAGATTTGGTTATTTTAGCTTTTTCTTTGTCGTGCGGAGGCAAAACTTCCGAACCATAAGCCGCAAGGCAACTCAGTCACAGATACCCCAATAATCTCCGGATATGATGTCAGTTTAAAAGCTTTTGCCAACATTCAAAGCACCGCTGGCCCCTTGCACTGTTATTTATACGTATTTCACGTTGACAAGTGAAATGTTGCTTTGTATAAGTGGGTACAATAATAAAAAAAAACGCGATACTGTGCGCCATGGCTTCAAAAATGCTAGAATATTCCTACTTGAACTTGAAAAAAGAAAAAAAAATCAGCCACTACCGTAAAGTTCCCGAAGTAACGACCCCCCGAATGTAGCAAGCCTTCGAAAGTAGCGAAAAAAGTTAACAGGTGAGAGCAAATTACAACAGTAATGACTTGCTGAAAATAACGACCTTACGAGCAGCGACTTCAAAAGTGATCTCCCTTCTTGCTAGAAATAAGGAAAATTATAGATTTATTTTTTAACGGTTATAATGATTGTGGACATTCCTTTATGTAACTCAAAAGATACCTTACATCTTTTTTTTCTTCAAAAAGTCTTCCTTTCGTCTGTGAATACCCACAGCGTAATCAAACAGTTTTTTGAATATATATTTAAAAAGCAATAACATGAAATAAAAGGCTGCTAAATACGAAAGTAACGACCCGAACTTTATGGTAATTGTCTAACATAGCAGCAACTGGCCGCTATGGCTGATTTCAACAGCAGCCCTCAAGTCGAATGTGCCATATGTAATGTGGTTATTATCTCGAAGTCTGCGAATGTTACCGTCGAAGTTTTCTTCCCTATAAGCAAAAAATTTCTAGCGAAATTATTCTTTGAACGAAAAACAACAATATGACAGAAAAACGGTACTGATACGAACACATAAACGCAGCACTTTTGAATGTACCTGTATCTCGAGTTACCTGGGCTCTCTGTACCCTGGCTCCTGAGGAGTGTTCTCAAAATACCAGAAATAAACCGTGCTTACGGTTTGGTTCGGCTCCCGATTCTCCGGAACCCAGGGTAGGCTCTCTAGTAAATGCGCATAAAAATAATACTTTACAAATTATCTCGAAAACAGATTATGGACGCCTACCGTATTAGTCTATAGTTTAAATGAAGGTTTTTTTTTTTTCTCCAATTACGATTTTAGCAGGTTGAAATGGTAGAGACTAATGAATCACATATGTTCTTTGGCAAATTCAGGAAGCATTCAGAGAACAAAAGACAACTCTGAACGCTTTATATTCATTACGAGTTCCGCGTTAAGATCATAGATAACCTTGGTTATTACGTGTTCCGCGTTAAGATCATAGATAACCTTACAAAACGAACGAGGAAACGCGCAAATCGGCACAATAGTTAACGTGTAAGGCTGTGTTCGAAAACTGTGAAACTTTTTCCGAAATTATCGGCATGATAGCACTGATTTTGTTGCTTTGCCTTAGGTTCTAATTTAATGTAAGGTGGATTACCACTGTCAAAAATTCAATCGAAAGTGGAATTGATTGGAATTTAGACACGAGGATGAAATTAATTACCTCACTTATCACAACAAATCTAGACAGCCTCATTTTCAAACGTTTAGCAGGAATTCATTTGTACAAAAATAAACACGATTGACTATAAAGAATTTAATCCTGTATTTGGACAATTGAAGCGCGCGGCCAATAATAATACAGTGAAAAATAAATTTCAAGATCTTCTCGATAGCCCTAGTCCCCTCCCCCCTCCCCCACAAAAGAAAACCTATTCAGGCTCATTGGCCGAAAAAGGCGCACGCATCTGTAACACTAAACATAACTTCCACATTTATCTAGTGCGTCCTTTATAAAAAAAAAACAGCGTTTAAATTTCAGGATTTATTAACGGTGATCAGCCTTGGAGAATACGATCATATATATTCAAAATTTTTGTTAACAATTCAGCAAGAATTGTATCACGCTGCGAAGGCAGTTTCGGGCTTTTTCCTGTCTTTATTTTCACCCAGGGTCAGGAAGTTTTAACCATCCCTTTGAAGCCGAGATGCGCCTCTAGAGTTTCCGACTAAGCTTTTCAAAAACCGAAAGTGTCATCGATAAATGTCTGCGTAAATATCTTCTCGATTTGTCGCCAATGTAAAAGAATCATTTGTTTTCTGAGCAAACAGAAAGTCTATCGCACGCCCCTCAGCTCAATGAAACAAAAATAAAAAATATATTAACATCACTCTTGTAATCACGCAAACATTGTCAGAAACGTGCGACATAGGGTCAACCACTGAGAGAACTAGAGCATTATTCACTCAAATAAACTCAAGTATTCATAAAAAAAACAGAAGCAATTAAATACAATCGTGTTTTTCTGTCTTTTTCTTGTAGAGGCAAAGATTTTTACAAGGAA
The DNA here is from genome assembly GCF_958299795.1 of Porites lutea. Taxonomy (NCBI): domain Eukaryota; kingdom Metazoa; phylum Cnidaria; class Anthozoa; order Scleractinia; family Poritidae; genus Porites; species Porites lutea. The sequence goes on along the minus strand of NC_133202.1, from coordinate 3,883,377 downwards.
AATCGCTACAGTTAGTAGTACCACGCTGAGATTATTCAGTGAAGAACTTCTTAAGATTACTCTCCACATAGCTCGCTTCCTTAGCGAAGCAGCTAATTAACAGCTGGTCACTCAATTTCGATCTTAAATTAAAGATCAGAACGAGTTTGAAAGAAGCTTTTTATCAACCACTCTCTTCAGATAAACCACAAATGGTTTTACAGGTCGAAGGAGAAACAGTTGCAACTTTTAAAGAATAGTGAAATCGATCTAAACTTCAAAGAACAAAATGATATCATACCTACTTGTATGTCGCTTCGATTCCTTGCAGTTTATAGACTTCTGGCCAAGCTAATTAACGTTGATGTTTCAAGCGTTCGTCTAGCCTCGGAAAATGTCAAATAGAATGAGAACAAATGGCGCGCGTGTGGAAAGGATTTAACAGATCGAATTCGCTGGCTGTCTTTTCACGCTGTGCAGTATACACTTAGGGAAAAATGCCAAAGTATTCTTCCAACTGATGGGAATACATTACCGCTATGATTCTCCCCTGGAGATGAGAGAATAAACCACAGGACACTAGTTATTTTGTTTCTTTCGTGCAGCGATCTACGTTGTGTTTGTTTGCCTCTGACAGTAATCTGCCCCGTTCGTTACCAGTGGGGTTAAGATGCGAATAAACACAAAATGAAAGACTTATCTGCCACTGCGGGTCGAGGGTCAAAAAACGGATTCTCAATTTGGTCATAAAAACACGACTCAAAACTCACAAATTCGATTAACCTGGGCCGTTACTTTCTCCAAAGCATTGGTAACAAATTGCGAGAAAGAGTTTTCTTTTAGTTTCAATCTTTAATATTTTATCGTGCATCACTATGAAAATGTCTCAAAGAAAATAACATAGCAATTTCACCCAACCATAAGAGAGGAGCTTGTTCGTTTTTAATGTTCACTCTTTTTTGATATTTCACAAGAGTATCGAGGCTGAAATCAGCGAAATTTTAGAATGTTTGAAGAATAAACCCGAGGCTGAGATACTGAGAAGGATATAATTTTATGTGTTGAAAATATGAACTATATATGTTTTCAACTTAACCGTATAAAATTATTGCTTCCCCTCAACGGCGAAACTACTCAACAAAACGAAGAATCTTGCACTAGCTACAGCCCAATTTTGAATGCTAACTGAATGACAGTTCGATGAACCGTACATGAAATATATATCTATAGTATACAGCACAAAAGAAAAGAACAAACCGCATTTTTTTTTCTTTTTAAAATGCAACTTAAGAATAACACAAGAATATTGTCAGCCTAAAATCGTCGGAAAATAAGAATATTCAACCTGGGCCGGAAAAACAACAGCCTTATAAAAAAAGAGTGTGAAAGGGTCAAGGCAACAATGAATATCAAGCACTTAAAACAAAGGTGAATTTTGAAACCTTCAACTGGGACATGTCAACTATCAAACCCCGTACTAATCTTGCCAGGCTCTCGCTTGATGCTAGAGTTTTGCCGAATCACAGCGCTTGATCGAAAGCTTAATTTTCTAAGCTACGTTCTTAGTTTATTATCAGCTGTTACATTTAACGAGCTACTCGTACGGATGAATCTTCATTATTATTTTAAAGTTAGGGCGGTCGAGTCTTACCACGACAAGTGCACACATCCATGGTTCATTTACTAACCTGACTAACAAGTAATTTCTCGTTACAATACAAAGACCCCGTCAACCAGTAACTTGAACTGTGATAAGAGTATTATAAAGAGATAATTATGTGGCTCTTGACCCGGAAAGAGAAAAGCGTTATCGCATAGATGTTACTTCCAACGCCAACACGCCAAAGAAAATTATGTTTTCCAACTGGCTTTTCGTAAAAAGAGACTTTTTCCGCGAGACGAAAAAGGGAGAAGATTAGGCTATAAGTTCTGACCGTGGTTTTTTTTTTTTGAAAAAAAGAAAAGCGGAAATAAATTGCAACGTTTTATTCGCTTAATTTCGCAAGCAACTACCGTCATGGTAGTTTTAACATCGGCATTTGAATCAAGTTGAGATCTATGTGTCTCACCACCATCCACTCCAACACTTGTTTTTTCCAAATATTGTCGCCACACAATCGCTGTTCCTTCCAACATGCTCGGATTTTGATGCGACTTAACATTCAGCGAATTTATTTACGAGAGGTTTTACCGAAAAAAATTTCTTGACCGGAAAGTGTTTATAAGATAGATGTGCCGTTCCAACAAGCTAACCGCTGCAAGAAGATTAGCAAATAGTAATAAAATTAAGGTATTTCTCCAGGATTTTTCAAATCCCATTGCTCAATGACTACACCACCCACTGAAAAACCAATTTGTTTTCAGGAAGTTCTATGGGTTTGGAGATAGCGTCCTTCCTTTTGTTTTGCGTTTCTTAATAAAAGGCTCAAAGAAGGCGAACGAAAAAATAGGCAATGAGCTAAAATAGTATCTAATAACAAGCTCATAAAAAATCTATTCAAACGGCGAGAGAACAACTAAAGAAATTATTCGCAACGAATTATACAAACTAGAAACTGCGGAACGTTACAAGCATAAAATATATATTTTTTTATAATGTGCTGAGCTTTCTTCATTTCAGTAGCTCATGCATGAATTGCTAACTAGATTACCAGTGAGATGAAGCCAGAGAAATCTTTATAGAAAGTAGAAAAATAAGGTATCATTGAGTTACTGCCATTTTCATCGAAGACTCAAGAAGAGGGCTAGAAGTTTTCAAGATGCTAGCCATGGTTTTTTTTTTTTAATCATGCCATCCATAAACGTCAAAAACGTACGAAACAAATAAGTTTCTCTGCTGCATTTACGCCTTTAAATAAATTTTGGCCTTTCTATTGACGAAAACTTACAAGTGACCTTAAATTTTCATTTTCAAAGTGTTTCCATAACAGATTTGCCAGTCTTCAACTACGTGTCAAGGCGCGTTTAATCATGCGTGCACAATTTAATAGAAAGGAGTCTTTGGTTTCAATGGCTGGCCGACAACTTTCAGAAATAAATGACGCTTTACATTAAAATCTAGTCTGCTGCAGACGTGTAGTATCCAGGGAAATTGAAGATCTTTGCAAGCAGCCTGTTAAAATCGCTGAAAAAGAGGTTTTCCTTTTCAATCATTTCAAAACTTTTAGCGCCCACGATTCTGTCGAAGCCACCCGCGGCTGTAAGCTTTCAAGGTACCTATAAATAAGCACTTATTTAAAGATTTTAGCCGATTTTTTTCAGTATCGTAAGCATCGTTGTTTTAATAGTTTACGCAACAAAAACATGGCTAAATCTATCACATACACACTTACGCGAATTCTGCCCGAAAGCTAGACATTCGGTGAAAACTATTTTCGGTCGTTTTGGGCCAAAAATACTTCCCGCAGTCTGTAAAAACCAGAATAGCTTCGATACAAGTTAAAAATAATAATCCTCCTTTATTTCTTTAACCATCATAAGACAATTAACGCAAGAGACTAAGTTCGTGCCGCCCTCTAAGATCCAATTTGTGATGTGCAGATAAATTTATTTCTTGTTGTTATCAAATACACGTTTTTTATTGAACGTAAAAGGTGGATAGTGCTATCCACCTGATAAATCATTATCCATCAGATAGTGCAATTGGTTTCCCTAATATTTATCCATTGGATAGCGATTTATCAGGTGGATAGCGCTATCCATCTTTTAAAAACAACTGGGGGCTGTAATTTTATGTTTGCTCATCTATAATCTTAAAAGAAAATAAAATTGAACAACAAACTTTGGGGATGGGGCTGGATGTTCATTTTAGGGCCCCTTTTCTCTCCCCAGTTCTCGCTCTTTTTTTTTCCAGAATGAATGGCAGAGTCTTGTAGGGACTTTTTCGTATGTGGATAAAATCCTGTGGAGTTACCATTCATATGAAACGATATTTTCATAAGGTACCACTTTTTTTCCAGAACATGACAATAACCCGGTTGCATTCAAAATTTGCCGGATGGTCGTCAACTAGTTAAATCCTATAAATACCCTAATCGCTACGAGCTTCGAGTAGACACATGCCTAAATAGCTTTAACCATGACCCAGCTTCGAAAAGGAGAAAAAAATTAAACCATATAATCGGATTTGTCAATAACTTATTTTCCATTTTTATCACAGTAAAATACATGGCTGAAGAAGGTCAAGAGTAACCATAACGAAGTTTCCAAAACGTGTTGGTATTTCTAACGGAGTGTTCGGCCTCAACAGGAAATCAACTTCTAGACTACTCGTTCCCAGGGTTCTCTCCTACCCGTCCCTACGGAGCGAGAGAGAGAGGGTAGGAAAGAGAACCTGGGAACGGTGGATTAATAGATCTTGGAAAAACAAAAATGTTGAGAATAAACAAGACGTTTAACAGTTTCAATGTTACTGGTGATCAGTGGACGCCATACACATACACCAAGAAAAGAAAGGAAGAATGGTCCCGGTCCCGTATTTTTCTGTTTGATTTGCGTAGTATGCTGTCTTTCATCGGGTGATCCACGGAGAGTGCAGTTGCCCGTGGGGATGGGAGTCGAGGTCAGAAGAGGCTAAACTTTTTCTTTTGAGTCACGGAGATCGAGAGCACGTCACTCTGCGTGTGAAGGGCGAGGAACGATGGCGGAAGCCCAAGTGAAGAAAAAAATTTCCTCTCTCCGGCCCCATCTCTCCTCCTTTTTACCATTAATTTGCACACTTTCACTTTTTCGCTCGCTGCGCCTGGCAGGAAAGAAGGACGACCGCTCGCGGTCAAGAAGAAGGCGGACAAAATAACCTCAATCTCCCCCACACGGGCAATCCGTACCCTTCCCAGGTTAGAAATCAATCAAGAAATTGATGATCGACCACGTCTATCTCATGAAAAGAGATTAGTAGAGGAATGTGAAATACAAGGAAATAAACAGCAACAGAAAACACAGTTATGTGCTCCGTGTTAGTCGACACTCGCGTAAAGCAAAATAAACATTGAAAAACTAAATTCATTGGTGAAATTATGGCCGAGATTTCGCGAGCCCTTGCAGATAGGAATCAAGCTTACCTTATACTTCAAAGACTTCCCATGCGGACGACAAAAACAAGCGAGCGACACAACATGTAACAAGAATCGAAGGCATCGTTCAGACGTGATTTATAGCGAAACCTTCGGTCGTCTTTGAACCACGTAAAGCTGTAACAAAAACTTGACTGAGAATGAAACCTTGTCGGATTAAAAGATTAAAAATAGCTCGCATAATAAGGAAAAAGATTTCCCTAAGTACTAAAATCCGTACTTGGTCCACCGCCGAAGATGACTGTTCAGATTAAGTGCTAATTCGCCTTTCATGGAAGCTATATTAAAAGTCAGCCGAGTTATGAGAAATAAGCCTGTGACCTTATCAACCCGGCTGTGTTTACAAGCAGTGAAGAAAGTGTTTGATAAAACCGAATTTTCCACATTAACAGATTTTCAGCTAGGCAGTACATTGTGCCTTACTTTGCGGTGCAGTGAATTTTCATTTTGGATTTCCCTTTGACCCCCCAAAAAACCACAAAAGAAAGCCAGGTGCAGCATCATCAGTGAAAAAAAGGAGAGAAACAAACTTATCAGATAATAGCCTTTAATACAATAGTCACGCCCAAACAATCAAAAGCTCGTTTACATCAATTTGGAAACGTTTTATTAGGACAGACTGTCTCTCAGTCTACGAACTTTTTCCAACTTAGAAAGATGGTAAATCGAATACAAAATGTAATTCAGGGCACTTATCAGAAAGGGATTGACAGCGGCGTGAATATCAATTTGTTATCGCAATAAATGCGGTTTAGAAAAGCTCTGACCCCGGCTACATTGGCATTAATGTTACTAAAAGCCGAGAGAAACGTGTTCAATCCGCCAAGTATCAAAGATCACGAATGTCGCCGGTAGTGTTGCACACAAACTCGGAAAGTCGTCACCTTAAAAAAACGTCGTGAGAGCGTAAAGCTGAGCTTTGCCGTAGTGCAACAGATAGTTGAAGAGTCACAATCACAAGTGTACTAGTGCCTGACCGAGGACTATCAGTATTTATCCTTTCTGTATTTTGTGTATTTCCTTGAAGGTAAAAACAAAAAGGACACTACGCAGTGAAAGCCGTTTTCATCATTTATTTTCTAAAGCTGCAAAGGGATTTCTCTCGCGCGCAGTCTATGAGATGGAGAGCGCCCCAGCCATGCGCGGGACGATAAAACCGAACTACAGAGCATATCAGGCAAGCCTCATGGCTGAAAAGCTTTAGGTTAGAATTGTTACCCTTAAGATTTATGATATCAAGAGACTTAAACGCAAGACTTTACGTTCTATTAATCTCTTCGAAGACAATGAGTTTTCTCGACAATAAGGAATTTCAAATCGGGTCCAAAATGGCCTAAATTCTTTTCCAAATACTATAATCAGGAAAATGTATGTCCCGTATCTACCGAATTAATGTCGTATTTCCGGTATTAAAAACCTTGTGGTTGTTTCAACTTAGGGCGTTTTCTTGATGTTAAAGATGAACGCCTACGATCGACTGTGATTTTTGAATCAAAACAGATTTTTTGACATGACCTCAAATTATAAGCGGTATGTGGAAAAGTGACCCGTAAAAACTAGTTCTTACATCAAGGGTAGACAATCAAACTAACAAGTTGCAAACGAACTTTAGAAATCAGGCCTGATAGCGCTCAACACTGAAAAATTTACTTAAAATTTACATGCTGATACATAAGATAGCATACAATTTGTTTATATTGTCCATGTTTTTGTCTTAACTTTAATCGCTATTATTTTGTAGTAGCAATCTAAGTGGTTGCTTTGTTTTAATCTCGAAACAAGTGGGGTTTACCACAAGCTTGACAAAGAAACACATAGAATGAAAAGTCATTCAGAGTCAAGAAAAAAAACTACAAGGCCGTCTACATGTAATTTCTTTAGAACACAGCCTGTTGTTTCAAAAATATTCCATTCGATCCACCACAGCATGGCAGTAACTCCCAGTAGTATCTCGGGGAAAAAAAGTTAAGGAATTACCCCCAAGATAGCGCCCACGAAGTGTCAGGCGATGTCAGATATTTCATGTTTGCGGCCTGCTAATGAATCTTGTTTTGAGCTAAAAGCCAAGGTTAAAGGTATCCATACGTCTCACGCGAATATTTCCGGACGCTCAAAGTAAAGATGAAGCCACAATGTTGTTAACGTAAAGGATTGAAAAGCCTGTGGGCGACATTCCCCTGTTCTCTTTTACACGCGAAACTACATGAAAAATAAAAAAACGTAACAGCAAAGAACACTGAAAGGAACTTGTCAGTCCTGAATTTTGTCGCGAAGTCTCCAGATGGTTGCAAACTAAGAGATACTTCAGCCTCTCTTTGCTGATGATTGACCACGAACAGCGCTTGTTATTGACTCAGTACAGCATGAAATCAGAGACAGGAAAGGTACTTCTATAAGAACGCAGGAAATAGTTACCTCCTTAATTTCCTTCTTTATAAAATTTTTTTGCAACTGCTGCGTAAGAATTGAGGTGTTTTCCCTCTGGACCGGTGTCGTGTGCGTTTCGCATCATGATTAATGAAGTGGCTGACCTTATATTTCTGGGAGGTCCTTACGGGACCATTTTGTTTTTTAGACGATCAAGCAAACGAGATTAAAGCCGAGGGAAATTTAATAAAATACAAGTAGATAACTGAGGGTTAATTGTGAAAGACTTGAATCAATCTTCTCGGGACGACACGCTGGGAAAGCCACTTTATGGGCTCCTGCACAGTACATTCGGAAAAAGAGAGACGCAAATCAGAAATGATTAGGAAGGAAAGACCATTTATATCGATTAAAAAGTAGCCACCACGCAAGCAGATATTAAACGCCACAGTTAAAGCCCGTCTACGACCTATGCTTTGAAAGCCAATTTCATTTGACCCTCATGCCTGATGTTAGACTGCTTTTCTTACACTGCTCCAAAGCTTGCAATGCCTTTGTAACTCTCGAGTATTACAAGAGCCTACGTGCCCGCAGACATCTCCTTTTCGAGTAACAACAAAGGAAATATCAGGGGCACCCAACGACTGTTTTCTGTAAAATATCTGTTCCGAGAAGCAATCATTGCCGAGAGTTTCTGTTACTTGAGGACGGCTACAAATTCCTAGATGACCGTCCCATTCATGTACAATTTTCGAAGCCTATCTAATAAATTGCCAATGATTTTCTGTAGTTCCATTTTCATATTTTTTCGTAGAAAAAAAGGAAACCTAAAATTTTTAAATTTTCGTTTTCTCGACATTTTCAAATGCATCTGTTTGTTCTTTTGGGCCTTTTTGCCGAACAAAATGAAACAGCATTATCTTTATAATATGAATAAATCACAAAACCAGGAAATTTTCTCGACTTTTCCACAGCCATAAAATCCATCTGTTACAAGAGCTCTTTTAGGTCTTTTCACAGACCCAAATGACAGATTTCCCCACCCTTTTATATACTTCAACTAGTGAAATCCCGGCCTACCCTTTCATATACCTGAATCCTGAAAATGGTACCTCTTTCGTTCGGGCAGGGCCTCCCCCTATAGCGGTCCATTACAGGGAGTACCCCCCACTGGGTATATGAAATGAAACCTGTTAAGCGTACTTCTACATATCCAGCGAGCAGAGTCTCCTTCGATCTTCCTAGATAAGCCGGGAAGAGATCCTTCCTCTTCCCGACTTATCTAGGAAGATGGAAGGAGACTATCCTCGCAGGGTAACTTCTACACTGCAACACTTATTTTCGCCGTTTGGTATTTTATGAAATCAAGTGAGAATGGCTCATTCTGTCTTGATAACATTCTCTCTTGATAAAATCAACTTTTGTATTCATCTTAAATTTTCAATTTTAGTAAAAAACGGTAAAATCAGAATTAAATATGACCTTCGCCACCTACCAGCTGCAAATAGGGCTAAAACATCAATAATCATCAATATTCCAAGCGACCGAACAAAAAAAGCTACAGAGAAAAAAAGACCCCTCACTGAGATCACTCCATTTCTTAGCTTAATAAACAATCCTACTTTTTTCACCCTCTGGTATTCTTAAATGTATGCCCGGAAATCCAAGGAACCCTAACTTTACTTGCTTTTAGTCAGCCATTCGCCTGCCGATGGTACGACGGAGCTAACAGTACGATACTTTATAGGCTATTCAGTTTTTTCAACGCCTTTTTCCATGCAGCCATGCGCGTCAAACGAATGAAATCGACTGTCTGAACTTTCTTTCTCTGAGTCTATGGAGTGGAAAGGCCTCCTGAGGCGTGTCTAGAAATTGAAAATCTAGATCTAACTATGTTAATGTTGCAATTTTTTAGTGTTTCATTTTCAAAATGAACTCAGTCGTGACTCTGTTTCCTTTTTGATTTGAACAATGAATATGTTTTGTACAAAAGGTTTGTATCAAAAACAATGAGGTGACCACAAAATAGAAAATAATGATTACCAACAATGAGTACTTATCATAATTAACTTTTTCCCACGTTACGAGAAAGAGAGGAGACAAAAATAAATCCTAGCCCCCAGTTAGTTGAATTTTTCCCACCTGGTCGAAGGCCGCCATTCCGCGATGTCACACTGTAGGCAGGCTCAATGAAAAGACGGAGGACATTTTTTCACCTAAATTACCTTATAAATTAGTTTTTATCATCATCAATAAAGCTGACAGTCCTTAGAATCACTATGCCGGGAATGACAAACCACGGATAGTTTAAAACTAGCGGATAACAACGTGCACTAGACAAAAGGTTGAATTTTTGCAGTCTATACAGCTTTGCAGAGTATCATGCGGAACGAGATTTCAGCAATATTATTTGATGACGTAAAAATACATCCTGCCTTCAGCAAAAAGTAAATCTTGTTTCCTCCCCTGTTGAATAGTTGGAAGATGGTCTCTGGTGACAAAATATTTCGCGCCTATTATGACAATTATGTCATTTCTTATTATCCACGATCGACTTCCTCTCACGACATCAGGAAATAAGAAGAGTCCAAAAAATTAAAACGCCATTTCCTTCGTCACGATTCTTTCTAGTTGTGTTTTTGGCTCATGACTACTCGAGATTGTCGAAACAAGCGATGCTTGTGACAAAATTGAGTAAACATGTTTAGGTTATATGAGGCTTAAAAATCAATCAAACCATTCTATACTAACGACAACAGACGCACGGACTAAAAGCGCCATTGATTATCGGCGATGATAAACAAAACGCTGATAATGTTATCAGCCAGCTTGCAAAAGCAACAAAAACGCTTGTATCAAATCAGCTACAGATCTAGTAACCTAACACGGCACTTATTACCTTTACAGTCAAGCGATAAGTTTGATATCAACGTCGCAATCATCCGCTCCGTCACCAGGACTTTGAGAAAGGCGACAGCGAGTTTACCAAGTCCAAGGTTTCTGTTCAAAGGGAGAGTTCATGTTTGCCGTGTACGCTCTCACCGCCATAAAATGAGCCACGCAAGAGGTCAGTGCTTAGGCCACTCGCTAACAGAACTGAGACAGTCACTCGAGGAATGTAAATTCGAGATTTCTCTCGGTATAAAGTTGCCGTGGCCTGGTGTTTGTAAATAGAACCCCGTCGACTTTAGGACTAAACCTGCTTAGTGTTTCCGCGGCAAAAAAATAAAAATAAAAATACTCGATATGAAATTCAAAGAGACAAAAGTTTGTGCCACGCGGTTTTACCAGTCTTTAAGAGACAAAAATTGAAATTCAAATGAGCATTAGTAACGCTTTCGAGCACGTTTTCGTTGTCTATAGGAAATCTAGTGGATCGGAAACGACAAAAAATTTCCTGTGAAAAACAGTGTCGATTTTTGTGGTGAGCTTCGACGTCACCTGACGCTGATTATTCTGCTAATGATTATATAATGACAACCCGAAAATCAAGGAATAAAAACACTACTCACTTGACCCGATATTTCAATAAAGATTTGCCTTATACAGCTGCAAGCGATCTACTAAAGAATTTTTTCTGAGCGCGCCATGAATCAAGATTCCGCAGGAACACAGCACGAGGATGTTCGACACAAAAAGGCGATATTACACTTTGATTGCGGAATACAAAATGTTTGAAACGCTAACCCATCTAACCGCATATTTGAGGCGTTTTAACCAAAATGGTGAGCGTCAACGAGCGGACACTTCAATGAGCTGTCCGGCTTGTACAATGCATACCTCTTAATTCGCTGTTTCTGAACTGTTGAGTTTGCGCGTTGCCACATGATTCGACCATGGTATCAGTGCTGTTTTTTGCCTCCAATCTGTTCCATTTTCGTGTTTGTTTACAGCTGTTGGAACAACATCGCGAAGTGCTTGTCTTTAAAGTCCTTTTCATGTCATTTAGCCATTCATCACGCTTGATCGATTTTAGTCTCTAAAAGGCAACGTGACATTTATTAATATCACAAGGCTTTTTTAATTGTTTGTGTCTGCTATTGATTATAGGTGTCAGAGTTTAGCCTTTGAAAAGGATCTTCAAAGGGAGGAGATCATAAATTAGCTTTTATCATTTACTGAGACATTTTTCACCTCTCACGCATTGAAAATTAACCACTGAACCACCTCAGAATAGCTTCAAACCACATCTAGTACTGTTGTTTTTAATCACATTAAGTTACTTTTTGTTATTTTGCTATGCAAAGCCATCCGTCTTGTTTCTAGCTATTAGTGCGTCAGCGATATAACTGATTCTTTTTGTTTGTTTACAACAATGGTAATTATAATTGCGTCTATTTGCACCGCCTTTAGACATCGTGAACCTTGCTTAATACTCAAAAATCCAGTCGATAATAGTCCAGTCCGCCTCGTTTCTGATAACACGTTTCGTTTGTCGGAATAGAAAGTAAACAAACAGAGCTCAAAACGAAACAATAATCACGCCTCCTTTAATTACTGAAATTAATGTTCATCTTCAACATAGCCCGCTCGACGATCTCTTAAGAGAAAATAAAGAGTCTGTGAACAAGCTATTTTGAACGTACATTTTCTAAAATGCTTTCAAAACAATAGCAAATCACATCTCGCAATACTATAGGCCACTCTCGCATTCGTCGGACTGGGGCCGAGACGTAGTCGTACCTCTAATCATCCGATCATCTGACTAAAATTTTATTCATAACGCTTTTAAGGAGATGTAATGACGTAATATTTTACTTGTTTTTATTTTATTTTCTATCGGAAAGTGGTCAGAAAAAAAAAACATAGGATAACGAACTGTGCCAAACTGCAAAAAGTTTTCCATAAAAATTTAAGGAAAGGAAATCAAATAACCTCGAGTCTTTTAAGCTTAATTATTTTCAGTGTTGAAAATGAAGAAATGATCGTCGCAGTGTTGCTAGCCCGACTGTTAAAATCAAATGACCTCGTGACTTTTTAGCGCTAATTTTTATATCATTTAGGTTCTTAGTGTAGGAATTTTATTGTGGCTTTTTATCGTGTTACACTTCTTTTTATCTTTTTATATTCTTATCTCTATTTTCACGATCTCTCTGAAAATCACCCTGGTGAGAGTCTCCTGGTGAAAAATTATTATTATTATTATTATTATTAAATGAACTTCACAGAGCTGGGCCTAATAATTTCACCACCCGGTCAATGTTGAATATCTCAGTATCAAGACTGCTAAACCATTCCTTGCGAAATTTGCCACCTTTGACAAGGACACCAGAAAACTGTAGTCTGCGCCGAGTGCAGACTCGCGAAAAAGGGTCAGCAGCAAAGGAAATAGGAGACATACGAGACGTCTGCACAAGCACGCAGGCGACCAGAAAACAGGAGAAATGGTAACAACCCAGACAGATTTACTGGCGTCAATGCGAAATTGCGGCTGAACCAGACAGTGATCAAATTGTGTAGGATACGTCGAATAAAAAAATGCGGAAAGTTTGATTTTAGAATTGAAAGGGCGTCTTCTTTGTGGCTGTCCAGACAAAATGCAACTCTTCCTCTTACCAGTTTAAGCTGAAAATCTGTTTAGCAAGTCGCATACGTAGTTTGGCCGATGCAAGAAAAAAAAAACGCAGAAAGAATAGCCTCATGGAAGAAACGTCACTTAACTACGCGGGAAGGATCCAAGAATTTTTATCCGTTAATCCAATTGTTACACCATTAAAATTTGTGGTATGCTGACATCAATGAGCATGAACGGGATAAAATTCTAGTCTCAAACAGGTCATGACTCGTTTGATGCCTAGTTTTAGTTCAAGGGTCTGATTAACTGCTCATTTAAAGGGCGAATTACATGGTTAAATTTTTGGTGAAAACCTGGTGAATTGAAAACAAACTAAATATCATAAAAACTTAAAAGGGGTAAATATATGAACCAGTCTGCTAAAGAGTGAGAGGGAATTGATGTAGATCACTATAGACTTTGCTAATCCTCAACTATCTTCATGGGAATTACACCAGAGTACAGCATTGCGGAAATTTCACTAAAGAAAAATAATGCCGCCCAAAATTTATGTACGTGAGGCAAATGGGTCACAGCAATCATCTGAAGAAGAAATATAACGATTTTGAATCACAGTAAATAATGAAGAAGCTCGGAGTGAAGTGTGATGGCATTTTTCAAGTTGTACATGAATGATTCAATTAAATGACTAGTTTTTTCAGACTACTGAGGAATTACTGAGGAAGCCAAATGGCAGAGAGTTAAAACTGAAATGGCGAGTTGACAGTAAACTTTACTGTCAATTCCTCACCATTCAGACCATTCATCTCATAATGAAAGCAATGAAAAAAGACAGTTTGGTAGGGAATAAAAGCTTAAGCAAGTGGTACAAAATGTTGCCCATTTACCTTGGGCCGTCTTTCTTGAAAAAGAAGCCTCCACTATTTCAGAACTCACCAGCCAATTTCTACTGATTATTATTAAATACCCTGCTAAACATATTTAATTTTATTCAGTAATCACCCAATTTCTGTTGTCTCTAGCCTAAAGAAAACCCGTCTAAATGTTTAATAACTTTAATTTCACTAAGGATATATCACCGTAATAGGGCATCTTCAGTTGGAATGAGTGAGATCCATGCAACAAAATTATTACGAGCCTATGGCAGGCTTTCTGTTGAGGGAATACTCAAGCAATGCAGCCCACCCCCTCCCTCCCAAGTCTCTATGAAATGTCGACGTAGGTGTATACATTTTATGCATGGTTCAATTTGACCCATTACCATTCCCCCCGGCAAATCAAAAATATCTTCCCTTCGATTTTATGAAGTACATGTCTTTTCTCGCACAGTTTACACGAAGGCTGTAACCTGTGAGTAAGCTCTCCTATTTGGGCGAGTGAAGTGAGCCGCGCAAGTACGCGTGAGTGAGCGGCAAAGCCGCAATAAGAGCTTGCTCGCAGGCTACGATGGCTGTGGACCTCAAGACTATGTATTTTTAAGGAAAAATGCAGGAGTTTGTGGGAGAGTGGTTGGAGAGGAATAACTTATCAATTAAAAGGAATATTTTAAAATTTGAAACGATTGAGCATATGATGCGTACTCGGATGGATTTTAATTTTTGGAAAAGAAGGACAGAAATATTTCTTCAGCGTAGCTTTAATAAAAAGAACACTCATATGAAAACAGATTCAAGGCTTTTAATGTAAAGATAAACAGAGATTCAGTCCAGTGTTCTCATGATGCATTCTATCAAGGAGGCACTTCAGTTTAAGAGTTTTTCTTCTTTGCTTTCGTTTTCAAATTTATTGTTCATGTTTTAACTACATGACAGTCATTTATCCTTCTCTCAACAAACTGTGGAAAACGTTTATAAAAGTTGTGAAAATGTCTCATTTTGTTTTTTACAGATCAAAAAGATGTACCCAAAAAAACGTATTTGAGGTTGATCAGGAGCTCGGGGGTAGGGAATAGACCTCCAGGAAAGAAAAAAACGCAAATCCCCGCGGGGTATGCTCAAGGGGGGCATGGTTACAACTTAAATTGAACCATTCATTCGATATAAACTATCAGGAAGTTCAACTTTAGGAACAGAAAGCCTGCTGGTCAAATGGTATAGTGAAATGTTTTTTTTTTTTTTTACAGTTGATGACAGGCTGATGATTGTATATGTTGCAGTTAATTTTTTACTTTAGCTAATTTTTGTTCTTCCTTTGTTTCAAATTCATTAGCAACATTACCATACCCAAGAACAATGGAAAAATAGAAATTAACTGAGATAAAAAATTAACAACAACGTATACACCGTATTCACAAATGGCGGCTGTCCTGGGACGAGTGATCGGCCAAACGTGGAAACGAGGCGTTGGAGGATAACACTTACAGATCATAGAAGAAGTTATAGGTAAACATGTCCGTTTTCCTTAACGAAGAAGATATTCCCGGGTCATCTTTAGCTGGAAGAAATCCAGCACAGCTGAAAAATGAAGAATTACGGTTTTGGCTTAAATGTAGAAACGATCCAGCAAAAGGACTTCGCACAAAAGCTCAACTCGTAAAGCGGTATGAAACCACCATCATCATTTTCGATTGTTGAATTGTCGCTTTTTCACTCTAAATTAAAGCTTATCTTTTTATATTATATGTTTCTTACATTTTTAGAGTTGAAGAATACATTAATCAGGGTAAGGATGGTTTTCTTGTCGACCCAGACCCGGATTTAATTTACACGAAACGAAAACTCGCAAAGCAAAATGAATCGGCTGCAACAAACACCGCCACAAACACTACCACAAGCTCTGTTATCACGTTTTCGACTGCTAATAATTTTAGTTTTCCTCAGCATGGCTGGGGAATTAATTTAGAAAAAATGCCACTTTTTACGAAAGCTGAGATGGATCGTTTCATCTCTAACAGCGGAAAGCGCTTGGGAAGCACTAATCATTCCGTCCCGACAAGCTGGAGAAAGGGAAAGACATTTTTGGAAGACGAATACCTTAAAAACATTGAATGTACCAGTGACGATAAACATTTCTATTTTCGCTGCAAGTGTCACCATTCCTTCAGAAAAAACGATGCCCCACATAACATTCAGCTGGCATTGTGTATTATAAAAGGTGAAGTTGTTCAGTCAACATGTTCTTGCGTGGCGGGGAAAACAGGTTATTGTAACCATGCTTTAGCCCTGATGCTTAAAATGTGCAAATATTCTCTGTAAGAAAGCAAAAGCACGCTCGACTTGCATGATGACGCGGACCAAAATAGTAAAGAAGCTTGCACTTCAAAACTACAAACATGGCACCGAAAAGGGAGGGGAGATACTATTGTGCCCCAACCAGTTATGGATCTGGTTGTGAAAAAAACAAAGCTGGCGAACAATAATGAAACCCAAAAAGAGGGATTAAAGTGTCTTCTCTATGAAGCGAGAACAAATGACAGAGTACAGGAAGCAGAAGAAACAAAATTCAAAGATACATTAAGAAGTATCAATCCAAAAATGGGGCTAGCGAACGTAGCAGCCAATCACAATGTGTTAACCGAAACTAAATTTGGTAATAGCCCAGTTGGTTCCTATGCAAGTTATCAGTTATCATTTACGGAATCAAATTTTGATGTCTCTATTAACATAGACGCTGTTCCCCGTAACATGCCTCGTAATCAACAAATAGAGCAATTTCCTTCCTTCCCCTTACGAAAGCAAGGGGAAGGTGAGCGACGTGAACTTCCTGATGAGGAAAATGAATTTGTAAAGAAGTTTAACCTTGATGAGGATGAAATCAACGCATTAGAGGCTGCGACGAGAGACCAAGCGAATAGCGAGTTGTGGAGGTCAGAACGTAAATACAGATTTACAGCGTCGAATTTTCACTTGATTTCTCACAGACAAAGAAATCACGAGACTTTCGCTAACACGCTTATGAACCCAAAACCCTTTACATCAAGACATACGAGACATGGAATTAAATACGAGCCCGAAGCAGTTCATGCCTATATGAAGTATATGAATGAGAGATCAATCCCGGTTGAGGTTTTCAAAAGCGGTCTGGTTGTGTACAAAAAGGAACCAGTACTGGCTTGCTCACCTGACGGAAAAGTTTTTGATGCAGGTTGCAGCAAGCCATTTGGCTTACTAGAAGTTAAATGTCCAGAAACGAAGTTTCTAGTAACTCCTTTGGATGCTTGTTCAGATGCCAGTTTTTGTTGTGAGAACATTGATGGGAATTGTAAATTGAAAGTAACACATCCCTATTATGCACAAATCCAAGGGCAAATGGGGATAACTGGTGCTGAATGGTGCGATTTTGTGATTTTTACCAAAAAGGGAATATCAATCGAGAGAGTCCTCTTTGACCCGCTGTACTGGCAAGAGCTTGAGAGAAAACTCCTTTACTATTATTATGAACATTTCATTAAGTTTGCCATAGTTGAGGCCTTATAGACTACTTACAGCATTCCTTCCATGTCAGTTTTTTTGCCTGATTATGTATTCCCTGTATAGGGTTAATTGACTTTCGGATTTCAAGTGCCAAGTGTAGGTGAGTCAGACATGATTAACGTTTAAAAGAACTAAGAGCAGCACCTACATGTAAACATAAAATAAAAGCAGGTTAATTTTAATCTGTTACACCCTGGCAGCAAGTCCCATTTAAATTTCAATGTCAAATGTAACTCACATGTGCACTCACAAAACAAAAGCAATATATCAAGTCAGTAAACTTTCCAGATCTCACATTATCTATTACAGTACTCTTAAATAAGTCAATTATTATTATGAGGCCTCTTGCACTCTTTTTGTTTTTGGCAATTCAGTTTCCATAGGTAGGTATGGCATTGGTACGTATTACTCAGTTATAATGGGGTCCTGGACATTGCACAAAAAGGTGCAGACTGCTCACATTTGATTAATCACAGGAAATAAAGATAGAGGGGTTACTCTGTCCCAAATGTGGAAATTTTTGATCTTATTAATAGCTCTCTCCACATGGATACGTAATGCTGCAATTACTTGTGTTTTAACCACATCCTCTGGCGACATCTGAGCTGCTTGGCCAAGAAATGGAGATATATTTAATGTAACACCCAGAGGAAGCAAGTCCTCGATTGTAAAACCTTTGTCTGCCATTATATCATCACCCTCGCTGAAGGGTAAGTCCAGGATACCACTTCTTTCTACAATTTCTCGGTCTGAAATGCTGCCGGTATACAGCTGGCTTGTAAATGTTATTGCTCCTGAAGGGGCAATCCCAATAAGCCCTTTGAGTGTAGTGTGGTTCTTGTAGGAACTAAATAATCTGCTGTTAAGAAGCAGGCTGCTTGGCATTTGACATTTTATTTCTGTACAGTCTAGGATGACACGCGTGTTTGGATATTTAACTTTGAAATCTTCAGGCATAGTTTTGTTAATTTCCTCCCCGCTAGGCCAAATGTTTATATTGCCAAAACGAAGAAACATAAAGTTAATCCAGGAAATAAAAATTCTGCTAACTGTCGGCTGAGAAATGCCAAATAAAAATGCTAAATGTTTCTCGTTAAATCCCTGTCTCAATCGACACAACACCAGAAAAAACTCTTCCTCTGGCTGAAGAGTTCTTCTTCGCCCAGGTTTGTTACAATCCCTTTGTTGACTTTTCCTTTCATCGTCTACTTTCACATCAATTGAACGCCAGTATCGAATATTTTCACCATTTTCCCCTGGATTCAGATATGAAAGCGTTGCTTTGAACGTCTCTAAGTTTGGGAAACCAGTGTAAAATGAAATAGAATCGTTGTCTGACAGATTGTTTATGCAAAACGTACGTGATTTTAGGTCATTGTTTTCCTGCGATAGACGTTTGAGTTCCTTTTCTGAATTCACCAGTTCAGCTTCAGTTTTAGCTAAGCGTGATTTCAAATTTGATAAATCTTCATTTAAACAAGCAATCTCTTTCTGGGCATGTAGCAGCTGCATTTTCAATGATTCGAGTGACTCTTCTTGAATTTCATGGTCAGAAGTTTCGAGGTTGTTTGAAACCATATCATCGTCTGAAAGACTGCTGCTGTCTACTGTGCTCGTGCTAGCTACCGGTACACTGTGTAGGTCTTCAGCCGCACATCCATTCTCGTTGCATGTAGATAAATCCTCCATTTGCTTCCTTTTTTCAGGTATTTGACTTCTGTCTAATGGCGAATGTCTTTTCCGTGGAGAAGTACGCCACGCAAACCTCAAAGGAATTGTGCCCTTCACCAATTCCATTTTTTTGCCGGAAATGCCTGTTTTTATTTCTTCTTCACGAAAATGTAACGAGCAGATCTTGGTATCTTTCGTTAATGAAAAGTTAGGGCCAACATCTCTTCGGATTTTCTGTAGCCATTGCTGGCGAATGTTTGGATCCTTCGGAAAAGTAAAAAATCCCACTCTGTTTCCTTGCGGATCTACGCGGCCCGTTTGGTTGCAAAGGGGAACACAACAGTAAACTTTAGAACTTGACCACATCCTAAGAAACCTGTTACAGTAAAAAAAGTCTGCCGAAACGTTGTAAAAAGAAGAAATCACCGCTCTGTAAGTTGACTAAAACTGTGCTATCAGTGAGAAATTTGTGTTTGTTATCCTCCAACGCCTCGTTTTCATGATTAGGTACCAGTTTTTTCCCGCGCGTCCGCCATTTGTGAATACGGTGTATACATATCGTTTTCATGCTCCATGGTCGTTACCAAGAGAGTCAAGCCGAGAATTCTCTCTTGTCGTTACTTGATAGTGGTTATAAAAACTGAAATTTTCTCCGAAAATTGGCATTAAAAATTTGCTATTGCAGATAAGAGAAATACCCGTCAAAGAGAACGGAGAGAGAATTAAAAGGAGAAACCACACATCAGATAAACTTTGCAACAAAATGACCTTTTTTTTTAAGTTAGAGTTAATTAATAACTTCGTTCGACTACAGCTTTAAGTAAATATCATTAAGCGTTAAAAGACTACCCTAAGCTTACATTTTGCCTCCGTTAGCTTCATATAGCGATCCGTCCGCACATAGTTAACAATGGTCCGCAGAGCTTAATAATCATCGTTCGCGACAGATCAACTTCGCGGACTGGCCATGCCTTATCTAGGAGTTTTGGAGAACAAATACACTCACCTCTTACTTGCCACAATGCCACAATATATCTTCAAAAGAAAACGATCGAAGGACTGGACGGACGGTAATATTGCAACGACTTCAGCAACAGTAAATAAAGAATATGTAGAAAAGTCTAAAAAACAGCTGCTTTGACAGACAGTAAAAGAGAGAGACTGGATCGATTTTTTTGCTAGGTAGGAACGCCTGGCAGAAAATAGCGTTATTCAAAAAGCTGACTCCGTAAAATTGTAATGTATGATGTTGCTTCATGTCGTTTGCGAAGAGTAAAGCTTTTAAGGAGAGAGAACAGAATGCAAGAGAAAGACTTAGAGACGTTGCTAAACAAGATCTGGTGGCAGATTTATGCAGGTTGACTTAAATCAATGAATTAGCTCACATAAATTTCGTAACTTGCATTGGCACGATATGCGCCGCTGGCTACAGGGTTAAGCTTGAGTGGTTTTCTGTTTGTTTTTTGGTGTTTTACTGTATCGTAAATCCTTTTTTTCTACTGGAATTATATAGGTTGTTTGGAGATACAACTTTCAGCGACGTGTTATTCATTGTAAAGAATGTAGAATTTCAAGCTCACTCAGTTGTTCTTAGAGCCAGAGCACCATGTTTCTGTCGACGTTTTCTTCCAAACCATACTTCGCCGGCGTCTGTCCAAACTTGCGTCCAAATAAATGGATTAGAAGCTGCTGAATTCGAGGCATTTCTAAGGTAATGATTAATGACCTAAAGCCACGTCTTAAGCGCTGTCAACCCCCCACGTCTTCAAATATTGAGAATTGGTGCGGGAGGGATGATAAATTACGTTATAATGCAAACGGCACATGACGTCTTTTGTGGAAATAAACGCGCGAAAAAAATATTGTTGGAATATTGTAACATTTGACCTAATTAGCTTACTTCCCACCAATCACATTATTGCTTATATTACAATGGCATACCAGAGTTTGTGAGGAAACGTTCGTTGTTAACAGTAAAATAGCTCGAACAACGCAATTTTGAAATAATATTGTCAGAAAGTCGATTCTACAAGAAATTTCAAACTTTGGCGATTATCCAGGAGATTTCAGACTCCAGTCTGGGGACAGGGAGAAACAGTTAAAAATCTGGAGTCTCTCGGATTATCTGGGAGAGTTGACAGCTCTGCGTCTTTGCTTATGCGCCTGGAAAAGGGTCATCTTTACAGTATCGCTGAGATAATGATATTGCGATGTGCTAAAAAACAGTCTGCTACTTACCATGCTTGTTAGAAAAGTAGCTACCCACTCTCAGCCTTCCTTCATCCTGAAGTTCTTTTGTCCCTGCTGGATTCAGCTTCTAGCTGCTCCACAGAAGGCTGCACATAAAATTAGACTCGTAAGGTGTAGTAAATTTAAGACAAGATCTTTGGCCTATATCAGTCATGCAGGAACTCACCTTGGAAGGCTCTATTTTGCTTTTTCTTAAATATTTCCTATTGTCTGCATTGAGTGCACCTCCCTGCCCTCCACCCAACCCGAAAAAATAATTGTATACACCTTATTCTCAGATATCAGAATATACTAGGAACTATCATAGGAATGTTGAATAATTGAAATTACATGCGTTTTGAATTGTTGACACTTTTACAATCACTACACCCCAACACTGGTATTTTCACTGTGCTACATGACTATCGACCTTGGTGAAAATTGGGTTCCATTCAAATCTACCTGTCCAGAAATTTGTCCATGCATAATCAAACTGATGTAATTGTGTACCATCTAATACTGTTGTTTCTAAAGGTCTTGCTACACTGATGATGATTTTAAAGACTACAAGGAATCCAGCTATCCATGGAGAAAGCAGATAACAGCAGACTCAGATCAGCAAGAATATGTTACTTGTGTAAATGAGCAAACAGAAGTCAATGCAGTTTCTCAAGATAATATTAGTGGAATTTCCACTCAGTTTGGCTGCATGACTACTGGTTACAAACAAGATCCACCCACCCAAAATTTTGTTGAACAAGTCAATGTCACAAACGCACAGTTGGATTGCAATGTAGAGACATCTGTTAAAGACGGAATTGTTGGTGATGTTGATGGTATAAAAGTAGATTCTTCAGAAACAAGTAGTAGTGGTGCTGACATTGTTCTTAGCAGACCATTTCAATGTAGTTCTTCCTGTGAAACTACAGTAAATGCTAACCACTTCAATGTTAATTCTGGCTGTTCATCTTTAATAATTACAAGTAACGATAACAACAATATTGCTGATCCAGTTGGAGGTTCTCCTTTACAAGTGGACTGCACAAATCAGTGCTATAATGACTTGGTTGATCATGGTAGTGAGGACCATACTAATGATTTAGGCTGCCAGCTGGTTCAGACTTTAAGCAGTGTAGACAAAATTAACAGTGCATGCAGTACACCGATTTCTAATGGCAATCTGGTTAAGAAACACAATATTGTCCAGAATGAAGACAATGAAAATTATCTTCAATCCAATCAAGGATATGGTAAGCTAGAACTGAATCATTCATCAACAAGGGAAGTCTTCAAGGGAGATATAAATTCAGAGGTTAGAACAATTTGCCAAAATTTATTCTTGGTTCCTTGTTTCTTCTTTTTTACAACCCGATAATCAAATTTATGTTTTTTCCCTTAATCTGTAGTGCTGCAGTATTGGCCGGGATTTGCTGCGATTGTTAATCAGTGATGCAGGGTCTGATGTTACATTTGTGATAAATGGAGGCAAGGTAAAAGCACACAAGTAAGTGCTGCTGCAGCCATACTTATCAGACCGCTTTACATAATATATTGTCCTTCTGAAATCTTTTCAGTTTTGGAAAAAGTAATATTCCAGGTTTGGTGTTATACCTAATCCTTGTTGCAAGCTAGCATAAATATTATTCAATTAATCAATCAATTTATCAATAATTGATTGATTAATTTTTTTATTTAACCTTTTTTTTTTGGGGGGGGGGGGGGGGGGAGGTTTTCCCTTGCTCTAAATGGTTTTCTCTGTGTACTACGATTTTCCCCTCTCCTCAAAAACCAACATTTCAAAATTCCGAGTTGACCAGGAATCAGGTAGACAGAGAACCACTGTGTGGATGTGCTACCTCTAAAACATTTGTGTTTCTTCATTTGTTTATTATTTATTAATGGTTGTGGCTGGCAAACATTTTGCTGCCTGCAATAATAATAAATAATAATTATTTAGTTTATGGTGCCAGCAGAATGTCTGAAGGGGAAACTAAATTCCCATTCTAAGGCAAACTATGTAATTACA
Source organism: Porites lutea (assembly GCF_958299795.1). Classification (NCBI taxonomy): domain Eukaryota; kingdom Metazoa; phylum Cnidaria; class Anthozoa; order Scleractinia; family Poritidae; genus Porites; species Porites lutea. Next base: position 3,860,106 of record NC_133202.1, on the reverse strand, counting down.
CAGTTAATCCTTAATTGTATATTTGATGTTGAATTGTAGAGCCATTCTCTGTGCACGTTCCAGTTACTTCTCAGCCATGTTGCATGGGAATTGGGTTGAAGGAAAAACTAATGAGATTCCTTTGATTGGGTGAGTATGTACAGTTTGACCAAGAACTGTTTAAATATTGACTCTTTTAAAAGTAGACGCATAATCATATATGTTGTTGTAATTTTTTATTTCAGTTAATTTTCATTTATCCATTATGTGTGCTAATGAATTTAAAACAAAGGAAAAACAAAAATTAACTGAAATAAAAAATTAACTGCACTTTTACATTACCTTAGAAACTGATTTTATTATTAAATATAGTTAGAATCCTGGTGTCAATGCCATATGTGGGTTGAGTTTGTTTTTGGTTCTTTACCTTGCTCTGAAAGGTTATTCTCCAGGTACTCTGGTGTTCCCAAATTCCATTTCGATGTAGAACGAACTGACACGTTTCAACAAGTTCTAAAAGTGCTCGGCGGGTAGACAAAGTACAAAATTACAAAATTTTCACTGACTAATTTTCAAATTTTATTGTCTTGACTGTTTATTTATTTAAGAGTGAACTATGATGGCTTCATGACTGTGCTTAAGTACATGTATGGAGGAACAACTAACATTAGTAGTGATTTGGCAGTTATGTGGTGAGTTAATCTGCTCATATAATTCTTCATAATAACATTGAGAGTACATTAAATAATTTAGTCATTATTTTTATAGATGATGATGATGATGATTATTATTATCATCATCATAATATGGCAACAAATTTAAAGGTAATTATGTATTTTTGCAGTGACACATTATCCCTAGTTGATATGTACAACCTGGATGGGCTGAAAGAAATCATAGTTTGCAATTTAAGAATTGAAAAATGTCATTTGTTTCATAAGGTAAGGGTGTCAAGTACAATATTAAGCAGTGTATTTTCTTGTCCATCTACAGCTCTTATTCATAATATTCTTGCTCAATGCATTCCTGGTTTGTACCGTAAGTTATACACTAGTAATTTTCCTCTTGGATTTATGGCCCATGTAAGAAGCATGCAGGTCAAAAAATTCAAAGAGGAAAGCAGTCAAGTCTAATTCCCTTTTTGGCCATACTTCCACTAAAATGCTGTTAACTGCCAACAAAACGGAACCATTATAGCATTTTCTTGCTTCACGTCTAAGTAATGTAAACTGCAATACATGTTTCTTTATTTTGATATTCGGAGCTTTTTATTTTTTCCTGCAGCCCTGTGGTGAATGTATAACAGGCATCTCTGAGTGTTTAGAAGTATCAGAACTCTTCAATCTCACTGAACTCAAGAAATCTTGCATCAAGTATGGTAATTTTGTGATATTAAAGTGATGTTTTTCTTCTACCAGAGAAATAATTTTGTTTTTTTATTTTACTGCCTCTGGCAACTTCATAACTAGCAAAAAGCTTGGTTAATTCCGACATCATGTTGCATGGCATTTTTTCCTATGTAGCCTTCCTTTTTGTCATCATGCAACTCTGTTTCTGTCTTACTAGCCCCATTTATATGGAGAAAAGTTGTCCTGCATAGAATGGTCACCAGCCTCCCCTAGCTACCCTGGGTGATCCAATATTTTAAACAAAATGTGGCAAATCGTTGACATGAGAGACTAAAAGCTGGCTCAGATAGAGGGGCGACCAGCGTAGCGGGGTCACCCTTTTCTAATGATAGGGTCACCTTTGTAGCTGAGGCCAACTTTTCTCCATAAAAAGACTTTGTGATGCCAAGACACAGACGCCGATCTAGGATAAATACTGACTGATTTCCTAGCCTCAGAAAACAGCTGACATTTGGCAAAGCTACCACTGGTTTCCAAGCCAAATGACGTCTGAGAAACGAGGGCAGAAATTCCATACTGATGACGCGTCGCTAACCAGATCTGGGTAGTACTTCTGATTGGTTGAATCAAATTTCCCACATGGCATAACCAATCAGAAGCACTACCCAGATCTGGGCAGTGATGCGTCATCAGTATGGAATTTTTGCCCCCTTTTCTCAGACGTCATTTGGCAGGGAAACCAGTGGTAGCATTACCAAATGTCGGCTGTTTTCTTAGGCTACTGATTCCTTTAAATGAGCGCCAAATGCGCAAGCTTCTAGCTGGGTACAGGGTGGGCTCCCCCAGGATATTTTTTGGATTTTTACTCCTTATAGTCCCCTTCCCTGGGTTTCCGAGTCATTCACACAGGATATTGGCCAGATTTCATCTTGGAAAGTGTTTTTATTATTAAAAATATATTTATGATGAAAAATGTGATTGATTTCCGTAAAAACGGTGTGGATCCACGCCTGAGCCGGGTCAACTCAGTCAAGACAAGATAATCAGAGCATGCGGGAGCACTGTTTCAGACAATCAGTGCATGTGCATACATTGTTAGCTCGGGCAAAGGAGTCAAGTTTTTTTTCTCATATATTAAATCGCTCACTAAAGTTGACTCAGCAGTGAGGGTTATCACCTGAATGTTTTTTTTTTTTTTTTGAGATGGATGGCAAAACACTTTGATCGTGTTCTGGCCACCAAAGGATTTACTACACTGCCTAAGCACCTTCAAGAAGAGCTGCTGCTGGAAATAGAAGGAGGCTTTGTAAGTTGGTCCTTTAAACATTATGTCTTCAGACTGTGATAGATTCTTGAATAAAGGAGATAAGCAATAAACAGCAGAGTATGAAAGATGAGGCGGGTAAGCGTACCACCACTGCGTTCCACACTCCCTTCTTGCTAAACGATAATCAGCCGGCGAACAGCTGTGCTGACTGAAAGCGGAAATCGTGCGCAAGAAAGCGTAACGAAGCCCCAAGAACGTCATGTGGGAGGCTACTACGTGTAAGTCTCCCTACAGAAATCGCGCGAGGGAGCCGCGTAATTCACTTCCTGTGAAAATCCCCTGAGCTGAGTTTCTTACTGAAATCCTGTCAGTGACTTTCCAAACTTTACTCATCAAACAAACTTGTCTACAGGTTATTTCTTCAGCCATTGAAGTACTGAATCACTGTGACCGAATTTCTTCCTGTACGCCGCTGGTTAAGTGGACTGAGCCTATCCATGTAGCTGTCACCTCTATTCAAGAATCATGTCTCCTGTTCATCTCCAGTAACTTTTTTTCTTTAATCGATGAAACGAGTTTTCATGAAGTTCTCAAGGTAAATTACCGCTTATATTTTTTTCTTGTCGTTGAACACGCTTGTCGCGTACGGTTTCAGGGTTCCAACCCGGGAGGGAAAGGGGGGGGGGGGGGGTGGGTACTCAACAAATTGTTATTCGGGTAGGCTCCGCTACGAGGTCCAACCCCTTACCTTTTTATATACCATTTTTGAGAGAAATGGGACCGGTTTCGTATACCTTCTATTGACAAATGATACCCACTTCACATATTTATTTTAGAACTTTGCATCTCTTTTTCACGGTCATAAAATGCTTTGGGTCCTTTAACAGAGTGAAATGACAGATTTCCCTTCCCTTTCATAGACTTCAACTAATACAAATCTCTGCTCTTCATATACCTTAAACCTGAAACAAGTTTCCCTTTCAGGCGGAGCCTTCCCGTATAGGCCTTTCTAGAGAGTATACCCCAGCGACTTTTTATGCGCGGCCTTCGTTTTTGGTGAAGTGTCGCTCCTCGTTGGTTTGTGCGTTGGCCGAACATGATCGAGCTCCGACCGACTTCCCGAAGCAACCCGTGTACGCGCGCGAGAAAAATCTCTGTTACCCGGGTAGTTCTGGGATAATTTCAGCATAAATTTCCTAAGTAGAACGCGCTACTACTCTGGTCTATCGTACACGAATTGTTTAAGTGTATATTATAATCGTGTACAAGCTGCGTCTACAAATAACGATTTTATCAGGCTTTTCAATCTTCTTGTACTTTTTATATTTCAGGGTGTAGGCTGGTCGATTCCTGTTTTAGAGAAGATTCTTTCTGCGGTGAAAAAGCACCTCGCGATTGATAACTGTTGTGATCAGCTTAGGGCCATTCTTAAGTTAAAAAGGCTCCTTCACCTAAGGAACATAGAGGAAGACAAGGAAAGCCTTTCGGAGGTGAGAAGCATTTTCTGCACAGCCAGGCCAAGAAAAAAAAGGACAAAAAAAGTGATACACGTCTAGAGTTTGTAGTTTACTTTGTTAATCCTGTGGCCTTTTTGACGTTCTTGCGGGCCTGATTTACATGTTTTGCGACGTTTTAGTTGAGGCAACTTGTTTCTACTTCGAGTCCAATCAATTCTTGCAACGCTTGCTACAAAAAAAAATTTTTGCGAGACTTAGTTATATCATGAAGTGTTTGTCTAGGCAACGCTTTGTAGAACTTGCTTCGCAATGGTTTAACACAATTTCGAGGCAAATTGGAAGAAAAATGCCTGATTCGTACCTAGGTGTTTCTTCAGATTTAATGCAAAGTATTCGTGCATATTTTTGTTTGCCGCGGAAAGGAACAAAAGAAAGGTTTCAAAATGCAAAGGCACTTGGAAAGGCTAAACGTGAAAAGCTAATTTTCGCCTTTCCCATGACCCCTTGAGGCGGGAAAAATGCGTGAAGTGAGATTGTGAGAGGGTCTTCAAGCCTTACTATGGCCTGAAGAGATATAAGGCAGTTTCCTCGGAAAGAACCTGTCGATGAGAGCACAAAGCTAGTCTTATGGGAACTTGTTACTAATATAACCACAATATACTTACTGTTAGCTCTATACAAAAGTGGCCAAAGCTTATAACGGAGATTGCTCGTACTAATAGTCAAAGAGAAGCGGTAAATAAATCCTAGTAGTTTGATCGCCAGAGTAACTATTTATGCACCGTTTCATGGTTCAAAATGTTTTTGGTTTGGTATAGGAGGTAGACGACCTGATCGTGCGTTTACACAGCGATTGCATGAAGTTCATAAGATGTAACCTCTTTAAAGTGACGCGATCGGAGGGCTGGAAAAGATTGAAGCCTCCTACTCAACGAGATATAAAGGAAGGTAATAATTAACCTCGAGCGATGAAAGAAGTTGGTAGGAACGCTGAACCCTTGATTTAACATACCCTTGCGGGGTTTATTGGACGGATTTCGACCCAGCTTGCCAGAAGTCTCAGTTTTTTTATCCTCTCTCTCTCTCTCCTTTTCTTTTGGGCATCTTGGGCGTGCTTAATGCATTCAAGCCTTCAGGAGGCTTTAGGTTGACCGAACTCTAAATTTAACATTTCGGTCGGGTGTTTTCTAGGCTTTGTATTTCACTTTACAATTTTTCTATAGGGGCTGTGTTCAGTGGCCTCACTGACTCAGGGAATCGGCGTGGAGCTCAAAAGGATACTGTTAGGCGAAACTCGGTGCCGGTAAGATTCCCTGATACAAAGTTTTGATACTGCTAGTTTATTAATTGTCTTACTTGTTAGCTGATATGCTTTTATAGTACGCTCAGTAGTACACTATAATCGATAGGACTTTTTCCAGGTAGGTTGTTTATATTCCCGCAATGGGTCTGGTTTAGTTCAGGTTGTAGAGTAGTGGTCTTGAGCGCTGGTCAGGGCGGAGGTCCCAATTTCGATCCCAAGCGCCTGACTAATTTTTCTGGGCTAAAGTATAGTTGAGGAAGAAGGTTTTGAAAAATAACTAGTCCTTTGCGTAGCTCGGATGACCACTTAGAAAGGCGGTTTCGTCTCCAGTAAAGGTAAAAAAACAAAGGCGAATATGAGCCAATATGAAGCCCACACGTCTGAAGCTCAGTCAACCTTGTTTCTGTGGAATAAAACACCAACGAGTATTTCTACTCCCCCTGGATGGAGTGTTAGTCCATCGCAGGGCCACACACAATTTTTTCCATTGGCTTTTTGGGTTTTCGTAACTAGGCTAGCCTGAATGACTTTATTTAGGAATATTTGTATATCATTCTTTAGTTATGATGCTATTCGGACGGCAATAAACACTCATGCTCACAGTTCGAGCTGCACACCCATTTCCGTCTCGTAGTCGTGGATAAATATATAGTAATACATTGACACATGGGCTGTATTTCATTTTATTTTCCCCTTTCTGACAGCCCTCAAGCAGGCCAGCAACTACAAAACCTTCCCAAAGAGTTGGCCTTGATTCCCGCACAAGAATAATGGGGAGAGGAAGTTCCGCAACTAATCCTCCAAGGCCCTCCACGGGCAAAGTCGGCAACTGTGCGACTGGCGGCCTTTCACTTACGAATAAAAGACCCTCATCGGCTCGAGCCGCGTCTTCACACGGTGATAAAACATCGGACTTAGGTAAAATGTTTTCAGCGTACAGTGGTGTTTCTCAAAAAAGGCCTTCATCGACCAGAGCCACTGTAGCGTTTGGAAGCTCTATAAAGTCTACTTCATTTTCTCAAAATCCTATGACGGTCAAAAGACCGCTTTCTGGTCGCAACTCTACTGCCTCAGGCCGTAGGAAAACGTTATCATCATCAACCTCTTTAAACCAAAAACTCTCTTCACGAAGCTCAGATCAGAAGGACTCATTACCCACTAGGACCTCTAGCGCTAAGAATAGCTCTTCACTACAACGAAAAGACCCTAACGGAAGGCCTTCATCCGCTGCAAACTTCTCAGGAACGAGAAAGGAACAAAAAGTTTCAAAGCATGCTATGTCGACTGCTGGATCTAACAGAAGCTTCTTAAAATGTTCTTCAAAGGAGAAGCGCCTTTCAGTTGAAGGGACTTGTGTTAAAATGAAGAAGGCGTCAAGAAACGTCCAAGACCAATCTTTGTCGAATTCACGCCATTGTCTTGGCGAAGTGAACGAGTTGGCTTCAAGTGATTCAAGCGAATCGCTGCTGGAGAAACTTCTCGAGGAGAGAAGTTCAACGACACAAGAAGTGGCTGAAGACGGCAGTGTTCCTAAACTGAGCGAAACCAGTCACTCGTGCGAACAAAATGCTAGCGAACTACAAACAATGCATGAGAATTGCAGTCATGAAAACTCCAGTATAAGTCCTTCAGAGTGGTCAAGTGATACGCGGGCCAACAGGTCGCTCACAGAAGAGTCCTTTGCAGAATCCGTAAGCAAAGAGAACCCTGAGGAGAATTTGTTACCCTTAAATGACGGAACCGATGGGCTTAGTTCGAATTCATTGTGCACTGATGACTCTCCCGGTGAGGCTAAGTTCAGTGATTCACTTGAGTAAGACTAACTTGTGCTTTGGGTTAGCAAAAAGGAATGACGTTTCGATTTCCGTTTTTCTTCGAGCGTACTTTTGCTTTGGGATTTGTTTTCTTTAAAAATTATAAAGCCAGATTTTGCAAAGTGTAATATGGATTTAAGTGTATTTAACTGAAAGTGGATGACCAATTCATAATATAGCTGTAAATTAAAAGTCAACCAAGTGTTGTATTTATTAACTTTATTGTATTCCTGAAGTTGAGTTACTTCAATGTCCTTTTTTACGATACAATCACGAAACACGCCGGACGTTCCAAACCAGTCACAATCAATCCGGCAAAAATAATTTGTGGATAGCTAATCGTTTTACAGCTAATGTCTTGTGAACGCTAATTTCAGTTTTTGGAAGAGAAAAGAGAGATAACCCTTCAGTCTACAAACGAACGTGTGAGGCATTGATAACAAGACCATAAAAGTATATTTTAATTTAAGAGCATTTTCAAAGCCAAACACACGCTTAAACCCATTAGCAGATAATACACATGTGCCCGCGACTTGCTCTGCTCTTGGGCTTTTGTTCGTTCGTAGACTGGAAGGATAAAAAACAGCATCGTACACCAGTTGTGGGTCGAGGAAGGGAAGGCATTCGCTGCCACACCCGAGTCGCGATGTCGAAGCTCTCCACGGAGTTTAAACTGATCCCGTCCCAGCCTCCTACGAGGTAGATTTTATTGTTAAATACGCATGCGCCCGCGTTGGATCTTGGGGTGTTCATGGGAGGGACCTGGGTCCATTCTTGCGTGTTGAAGTTGTAGCACTCCACAGATCGAAGCGTATCGTTGCCGTCGTAACCCCCCAAGACGTACATTTCATCGTCTGCAACAACTGCGCTTGGGAAGGAACGCCTGTCGCGCATAGGCTGTACCTCTGTGGAACTCCAAGTGTCCCTGTAAAACAAAGATTGATAAATAGCAGCAGCATTAATTTCACTTAATAAGATGGGATGACCTTATCAAGTTTATCAGCACAAGTAGTAAAGAATGTCGAGATCGAGCTTCCCTGATTTTAGTATGAGATTATATAGTAATTAGGGGTTTTAAAGTATTTTACTCTCCGATTTACTGATAGGGTGGCGTAGAATAAAGTTGGAGGGAGGGGAGAGAGGACTTTTCTCACCTGTCCCCACCGCCCCCTTCTCTTTCTCCGAAAGATTCTTTTTCTCGCGCTTCCCCCGGAAAACGGCGCTGAACATGTTAAAGAACGTAACGCGACCCCCGGGTCCGGCATATCCTTATGATATATAGTGAATAATTTATACTCATGATCAGATGAACAGCTAAAATAACTTGACTTATCTAATAACCTTATCTTACCTTGCGGCGTCGTAACACTCTATTGTATTTAGAATACTTGATCCATCGTGTCCACCGATGACATAAATGTTCTTTCCATGAGCCACGGCACATATACATCTTCTTCTCGTTGGCATGGGAGCTCTGACTCGCCACCTAAGGCGAAAGTGGAAAATGAGCCTTACTTTAGGACGAGTTGTTCATAGTTGACCACTCCAGGCCCGAGTGCTTATCCCTTGTTTATTCATCTCAGCCGTAGAACGCTGGACAATGCCTATATTCTCTTCCAATGACCTTACTTTATAAACCGTTTTGGGTCAAGATCAATAAATGAGATCATGTAAAGCATTTCTAACTTTTGAGTCTATCGAAATCCTTTGATAACAATTACTTTGTGAATTTTAGGTTTGGTAAGTTTTGCAAAGCTGGAAAGGGATAAATATCAGGGCTGTCACTAAGATTTCGAGTTGCCGGGTAAACACAAAAAGTAGGCGGAGAATTAAACCAGCTAGGGATTTCTTTTGGTTCTCTTTTTCTTCTGTTTTCCTATGAAAGTAGCTGGGGGGGGGGGGGGGGCATGTTCTTAGTAGCCGGGGGAATTCCCCTGCCCCCACCTCTTAATGACAGCCCTGATAAATGTTGTCTCTTATGATTTCGTTACCTGGTGGTCTGAAGACCGAAAGATTCCATGGAATTTAAAGTAGTCTGTCCGTCAAATCCGCCAACTACGTAAACATGACCGTCAATCTCCACCGATCCATGTTTGCTTCTCCTCCCAAGCATATTTGGCATGTTATGCCATTCCCTTTGACGCACATCGTAACTTTGGGCTTAAACGAAAGGATACATAAAATTGATTCTAAATATTGTTGCTTATGATCTCCCCAAAACAACACTCACTTTCTCAAGCCTTAATATTACTGGACACTAAGGTAGAAGCCCACTCCTTTACAACACTCGCTCTCCTCTCCTCATCCCTCCCCCCTCAGTAGCTCCACACCCTCATTCCCAAGAACAATAATAGGCACCCCTAGTGTATTTCCAATGCTATTATAAATGGTGTGGCGGTTAAACGGCGATTCCGCTATTGGTCTTGAAGGATTGAAATTCGATCCTAACTGCCAGATCTAGCCTGAGAAAACAGCCGACATTTCGCGACGCCACCACTGGTTTCCCCGCGAAATGACGTCTCAGAAACGAGCGCAGAAATTCCATACTGATGACGTGTCACTACCCAGATTTGGGAAGTGCTTCTGATTGGCTGAAAATTTGCTTCAACCGATCAAAAGCATTTCCCAGATCTGGATAGTGACACTTCATCAGTATGGAATTTCTGCGCTTTATTCTCAGACGTCATTTCGCGGGGCAGGAGCATCGGCTCCTGCGCGGGGAAATTAGTGGTGGCGTCGCGAAATGTCGGCTATTTTCTCAGGCTAGAACTGGCAGTAAGGTTCCCAAATAAAGGCTCCTGAAGTTCAAAACTACCTTTCCAATCCGTTGGTAAATTTTTTGCTTATCACAGGTAGTTCGATACGGTTTACATACTCAGTTAGCAAAAACACAAAATTCCGTATCAAAGGGGGCAAAAACAAACTGAGTAGTGGCTTCCATTCTGCTTTGTGGTTTAGCACTAATATATTTCGTAACATTTCATTTCTTTCACAAGAGTATGTATACTACGATATATAATAACTGCAGAAGTATTCAAGGCGAGCTTGTAAGGTGTCTCAAGGGACTAGTAGACCCATTTAAGGTTTGTTAAGCTATGCAAGAGCCATTCGAGAGATCTCTGTCAACCGTAATTTTTTGTGTTAGTTAGTGTTGTAGTTGCCCCTCAGTTTATAGAACTGTACATGTAACGCTGTTTTTTGTAATGCTCTACGCTCGCTTCATTTTGTGCATCAATAAACGAGATGTCCGCTCCTATTCTGTGTTTTATGATTATTTAGATTAGCAACAAAATGTTTTATAATCGTCTCACTGCGATTAGAGTATAATGTAATTTAATACCTAAGTCGAGTGTCTCAGAGTTAATGTTGGAATAACCTCCAGTAACAACAAGCTGTCCCCCAAAACTGGCTATACCATGGTAACCACGATCCTTTGAGAATCTTGGAAGATCTGACCAGAGTTGAGTCACAACATTGAATCCATAAACTGAAAGAAAACACAGAGAGCTTGTTACAATTAAAGTGCATAAATAAATAAACTTCAACATTAACTACGCGTACTATTCGTCTAAAGTATCAAAGCCATTTTAACCACATCTGAATGACGGACAATTTGTTTCAGAATTGTCACTGTGTATCTCAGAAAGTAGCCTGGCCGATCGGGCGAAGTAATTTTGATGTTGTTGTTTTCGTTGTTTTTCCCATTGTTATGTTTGGCTGGTAAAATCAAAACCAAACGAGGTGTCCGCACGCGGTTTTCCCATGTTGCGCGCGTTTGCTTTGACTGATCTGATCTGCCAAATCGATCGTCATTGCCTATTGCGATTGGTCATGATTGGTCATAATGTTTAATTTCTTGATTTCGTCCAGTCTGCGATGCTCAGTCAAAGAGCCCGTATACACTGGCGATTTTGGCTGCGATCTTAGGCGCAATTTTCAAGTGGATTTGTTGTCGGAAATTTGCCTATATTTTTCAGAAATCGCCGCAAAAATCGCCTTGTAAACGGGCCTTGTGCTAACATTTTTTCCGACCTGTACTCTGATTATGATAGTCTCCATTCCCTCCCATGGCAACGAGGATCTCTTGAAATCGTTCATAGTTTCGTGGCTTTGTTCGTGAGCTGTCAAGAAGCTGGCGTCGGTCCGGCAACAAGTGGTAATGTTGCGCTTCTAGAAGAAGCTCCTTGCAACGCTCAGAAGTGTTAAATAGCTCCTCGCTTTCGACAACGTCGACTAGGTAGTACGGTGACACGAGGGGGAGACGAATAAATTCCATCAAGCTCGGAAAAAATTCCCGTCTGTTCTCTGGGTCGTAGTTTATCCAGCCAAGGAGAGCTTCGTAAACTTTTTCCTCACTTTCCACGGAAATGTCGTCGCTCTGCAACAAAACCTCGAGTTGTTTCTCGTCCAAGTTCATAAATTCTTCACTCTCGGCTACGTGTGAAAAATTTTGAAAAATAAAGTTGTTAGTTATCGTCCAAAGTTTATGGCATGCGTATGCTTCCGCTAGGCCTTGAATACCGATGCAGTTTTTGACGTCGAGCCTGCTTTCAAGAAAACGAGAACACGCGTCTTTTACAGATTGTACGAGCATCAGGTTTGCGCTTTGTAGGACAGGCTCAACGTTATTCCAGTCCAACGTGATTTCTCCTGTGTATATAAAACCTATAATCATCTTCATACTCTCTTTGTCGACGCCACTTATCGAGATCTCACGTTCGTGTCGCTCTTTCATATTTCCGTTGAACATGGCGAAAAAGTAGTCGGAACATGCAGAAAGAATATTCCTGTGGGCGTGAAATTCTTCCTCCTCGATTTTGATCGTTACATCGCACATGATACCCTGCTTTTGAAGCCCGCTCAATCTCTTCAGGACGTCTTTAGAGTACTTTTCATCCGAAAACACAAAACTATCATCCATGGCGAATTTTCTTTTTAAGCTTCGTTTCAGATACGATCCCCTTTTCGACCGCATTCAAAGCTCTTCCCACACATGGGCTACATCTTTATACCGAATAAACAGTTTAAAACAGATTTTCTTCGGCGAATTTCTCCATTATGACGTAGAATTCTAATTATCAGAGGCAAGAGCCGGTGCGTCATCACCGTTGCATATCTGTAGCTAATTCACCTAATTGATTATAATTAAACAATTTATTGATTTAAAAGTATCAGTTATAACAAACATACATTTCCCACCTTTGAAAAATTCATCCTCAGTCTTTGGTTAATCGTAATGCGCCAAACAAGGACTTTTTTAAGGCACGCGCTTCTTTAGTGTGCACGCGCAATGAAGTGAAGTAGACAGATGTAACGATCTCGTTTCCAATCGCACTCCAGTCCGCTTTACCTTGAGAGATCTGGGTTCGAAGATTGCGGTATTCAAATCGTTCGAGAGGCGTAATAACCGCTGACCAAGTGAAATTAACGACAAACGCCCGGGCAACTTCTACTGCGGCTCTGAATTGTGAAAAGACTTTTACTAGTGACAGCAATGGACGATTGTTCTCACGACAATTCTCTAAGTATAAGCTTGATAGTATTTTATGAGTTTTAGTGACGGGTTTCTGGACTGAGAGGAGTTTGTTTTGAAATTTCACTTAACCCTTATGGGGTTGATGTTATCCATCTTCTGTCTGAATCACGGACCAGAATTAAAGGACAGTGACTTGACCATTACTTATAACACTAGACATTAAACGCGAAGATCACTGAATATTACTTCCCTTTTCCTAGCCTTTACCAAGTGGTCAGCCACTTAATACGTGGCATATATCAGAATATACGCGATCGCACACCAATTTTCATGTATATCCATAAATAAATTATAAAAAATTTCCAACAGTATAACACAGAAAACTGTATAAAATGACTTCCATATCTGAAATAAATGTTAATTTAGCTTTATTAGTCATTTCAGGCTTTATTTAAAACTGTTTTCGAATCCCGTTTTCTCGAACCTCCAAGGGAAGTGGAAACAGGGGTTCGAAAAATCTAAGGAGGTATCGAATCAAACCAGTTTTGCCAAAAAAGGCCGAAGGCAACAACGGTGTCAGTGCCGTAAACTTCCGCTTTTAAGCCCTTGGGTACTGATCATTCACATCGTAGAATAACCGGAAATTCCTGTTGGAAAATCAAATGGTTCGTGCAATTTTTCAACTCTTTCTTGGTCTTTTCAGCTGATTTCCCCCACAACGTCAGTTTTTATAGTTTTATGTTTCTGCACAATATTTTCACCCGGGTGGTTTGTGTAAATGGTGGAAGGTACAATTTCGTAAGGGGGTTTAGGAGGGCTTCCAGAAATGCGCTTGACCAAAACACAAACGTATACTCGGTATACCCGGATAACTGCGAGGAAAAAAACCTGTGAACTGCACCAACAAACTGGGCCGACCTTGTTTCACCTCAGAAAGTAAAACGTTTCGAAAGGAATGTAAACTCTCGGTTTTAAAACTTGTAGTTGTCCAAGTATAACTTATTGCGTCCAGTAGCTAAAAATAACACAAATCCGCCAAATGGATTACGCGCTAGTGGACTGGGAACTATCCTGCCCTCTACGCATGCGCAGATAGCTGATGCAACTGCATGTGGAAAGTCTTTCCTACAATCCGTGGACAAATATTTTTGAGAACTTCTCGACACAAAACTGTTGATATCTCCAAAATAAAGCGCAAAAATGGCAGAAGACGAAGCGGTGAGTATAATTCATGTATTACAAGCTTTTTTATGTATATACAAGCCTTAGTGCGGTTTTGATGGGCTATTGTTGTACCGTTTCCTCGGGACATTTAGATGTTTGATCCAACAATGAAAAAGAAGAAAAAGAAGAAGAAGATTCCTATAGATCTTGACGCCCTTGAGGAGTCAAATCCACCTTCTAACGTCGATGAGAAAAGCGAAAAAACCACTGAGGGGGATAATCAAATCAAAGACGCAACAGATGAAAAAGAAGAAAAAGGTATTTTAATTTAGATAGCCATCAAATTAAAGTAGTAAGCAAAGCCTATACTCTCATTCTGTAAGTTCCGTTTGATCTAGAAGCTAGTAGTATTGTACCTATCGTGGATATTGGTGCCATTGATCAGGGTCGATACGTTTGTTATGTTCTCGATTGGCCCTGAAATTAAAAGGAGGTGCCTAAACTTTGTCATGCCAGACAAATAAATTAAAAAGCTCTTTGAGAATTTATTCCATAATGCATTTTGCAATGGAGGGAAGCTTGTGGGTATATCTTTGCCTTTCATTTTAGGGTGTTTACCTGAAAATTAATGGTAAACGTAAATTTTAATGTCTTATTTTGTTACTCTGAACTGGTATGCATGATTTGATATTTTAACATTAAAATTTTGATGAGAGGATGGAGCTTCATGAAATATATTATGTAAAAATAATATTACTTTTTGATCTATTCGCTTTAAATGAAATGAATAAATAAGGATAAGAAACTGTCACTTGTCTGCCCTTCTGAGACAAGTAGTTTTTGACTCAGAGGGCTTGAATTCATGAGGCACTTGTCCAACCAGACGAGCCAAACTTGAAGATACACACATTCTGTTTTGCAGACATATTGGATCTAGATGACTTTTCAGGAATGAAAAAGAAGAAGAAAAAGAAAAAGAAACCATACGACATGGAAGCTCTTGATGATGCACTGCCAGTGAGTGTGCTAAAAAATAAAAATAAAGGATTTGTAATAAAGCTGATGCAACAATAATTTCAACGCTACAAACAAGGAAGTAATGGTTTTGTTTTTTCAGGTCATACAACCTTATTTTATTATGGTTTTCTTTATTTTTACATACTTAGAAGTACTTGTTTTACTAAAACAATTTAAAATACAGTACAAGTACAGTGCAGTCCAAACCAGTCCTGTTTTTTTGCAAGTTATGACTTGAACATTTTGTCATTAGGATGTATCCAATGACAACAAGACAGAAGAGACCACAGGGCAAGATGGGGAAAAGGACACCGGTGGAGATGCGGACATAGACTTTGATTTTTCCCAGAAGAAAAAGAAAAAAAAGAAGAAGGTGAATGAAAAAAATACTACTACTTGTACTTATGGTGATCATTGTTACAACCTTTTATTATGTTAAAATGATGATTTCTTGGTTGTTTTTTCAAGGGATTACTTTTTGTATATATCTGTTAATCTTGTTTAAATACTTTTTTACTGCGCTTTTCACAAACATGCAAAAGTTCAAAAGCCACCTTCGCAATTGCGTTTTTCGCTGCCGTCAATCATAATTCAATCACAAGCAATGAACCTTGAAACACAGTAACACACAAAACAGATCGAAATCCACCAATCACAAACCATGACCTTTTGAACCCGTTAAAGTAAAGTTTTGTTTCCTAAGAGGTCCGTTAAGATGATTGACGGCAGCGAAAAATGCAATTGTCAGTTGGCTTTTGAACTTCAGAATTTTCGTGTCTGTGAAAAGTGCAGTAAACTCATCTAGTCAATTGCCTGAACGGGATATGCTGTTTTAGTGAAAACTAATATTTAAAGTATTCTGCCTTATCAATGTTTATTTCTCAATCACACTTCTAAAGCAGCTTACCTTAGAGTGTGGCTTATTAGCTAATTTTATTGTAATATTATCACACAGGTTGTGGTTGATGAATCTGACATGACTGACAATACAGATACCAAAGGAACACTAAATGGTGCAGATTCTGACGGAGATGATGGTTAGTTCACTGTGTTAATGGCTATGCTCTCGTGTCCCTGGCAGTTTAAATGCTATGCACCTTGGATATGACATGGTCTAGTGTATGCCAAAATCACTGACTTTCTATGTGATTGCCATAGTGCTTGATGAGAATTGCATTCTGCACGATGCACTTCTCATAATGCAGGAAAGGTGACCAATGTGCAAGTTACTTTTGAGAGGAAATGCGAGCATGTACTCCTTAGAGTGGAGCTTAAGAAGAAGGGATTGTGGTGTCCCTCCACAGTTTTAAGACAGTGACCATTTAACACATAAATTATTGCCTTTATTCAGCTGAATTCATAGATGACAATGATGACAATGGTCCCGCATGGAGTGATAGAGATTATACTTATGAAGAGGTACCTATTCATCTTGGTGCTTGCTTTACAAGCAGTTTGTTTATACTTGACTAATATTAATCCACTGGTTCTATTTTCTGCTCTGACAAAGAAATGTATCATTTTGTTAAATAAAAGGTGCATTAAAATTAGTTTGATTGCATTGATGAGAACACATTTGAGTGGTATCATAATGGGATTTTATCCACAGAATCAACAACTTCATGAAGAGCTATGATAAATTATTCTATAGCTCATTTTGCATAGTTTGTGTGACGTTAAAAAGTGCAACGTATGTGTAACTTTCACTTTTGCATGTCAGCATCTTTCTATTTAAGGTAGATTATCATCAAGGCATTTGTAACCCAAGAACAAATTTGTCAAGCTTAGTTTTTTAATGTCCACAGTTATTAACACGAGTGTTTGACATAATGCGAGCCAAAAATCCTGAAATGGTGACAGGGGAGAAGAAGAAGTTTGTCATGAAACCTCCACAAGTGGTCAGGATAGGTACAAAAAAGACGTCATTCGCAAACTTCACAGATATCTGTAAAATGTACGTTGAGAAATGTTTCTCTGTTATTTTTGTCATTCGACCATTATTTTCTCAGTAACATCACTCTGTGAGTAGTCTTTTTGGCAGGTCATATTCTAGTCTACAGCCATCAAAATTTAAAACCTTACTTATGCACCCTGGGTGGTATACCCATTGATAAAACTGTCAAATGGACATCTTGGTAGCCTTCCAGTTTTTATGAAGAATTGATAACTGTTTATTACAGAACATCAACATCATTTTTACCTCCTGAGAAATTGGCCATGCCTGTGGGTGTGTGAAATAAAGCACTAAGTGGCCTCTGATTAACTGTTAGATTCTCCTTTTAATTTGCATGGTATATAGAGGATATTACACGGTGGCGAGAAGATATGAATTTTATGTTCGAGTGGCAAGAGCAATATCTCACGAGTGAGCGAAGCGAACGAGTGAGGTATTGTTCTTGCCACGAGAACATAAAATTCATATCTTCGAGCCAACGTGTAATGTTCTTTTTATTATATGGAGAAACCAATTCAACAAAAGCAAAAGGCGGGAATCGTGATGTCATTGAACGATACGACACTCACAAAGGTGACATACGGAAAATACGCCACTCGGGTCCCGGATGAAGTGGCGTATGGAATCTACGAGTGGTTTAGTTCCCAGTAAAACACTCTCCTCCATATAATAAATAATGTTATTGTAATTCAATGGATGTATTTGACATTAGATCAGTCACTTATTGCCTTATTCAATGTGCCCCTTGTGTGCTCCAAATTTGGGTTCTAAACTCTAACAGAAAAAAGGGGTCCATTACCTACAAACTTAGTTAAAGGTTCTAAATTAATTAGTCTCACAGCAAGTGTCATTATAACTATTTTAATGTACGCTTGTTGGGAGTCCACTGTGGGCTTTAGGACAACGTGTTTCTTTTCATGATACATTTTTGTTATGGGGCATATTATTTAAGACAGCTGGTTCACAAATAATGCTCGGTCAGCATTTTCATATGGTCACACCATAAAAGACGCAACAGTGAAATTGGACATAGTCATCATTTTAACAACGTCATTTTGTTACTTTTCAGTTTACATAGGCAACCAAAACATCTTTTAGCTTTCCTGTTGGCAGAGTTAGGAACAAGGTATGTGTTTTTTAAATTGCCAGCAACAGACTTTTAAGGCTGTTTTTAATAAAAGAGTACGTCAAGGATTCTTGAATTTGTAACTCTTTGTACCCCTTTTATCATGTTCATTTGCCTGTCAGGCAGTGGAAGGAATATTTCATCTAATAAATTGACCTAAAGGATGATTTTGTGTCTGTTCATCATTAATTTAATTTAATTTATTTGGGCGGGGGGGGGGGGGGGGTTGAAGACAGGGAAGAGGGTGTCTACTGTAGGTTTTACCTTTTTGCTGGCGATGATTAGAAATGCCATAAATCCTCTTTTAAGTCCCCCGGGGGACTTATTTATTTTAAACACATTCGAAGGGGGGCGGGGCTTACTAGAGATGGCAGACTTATTTAATTCATCTAAGATGATGTTATCGGTTCTCCATAAAGAACTGCAAGGGTACCTCGATATAATGAAGGTCCAAGGAATTGGAAAAATGTGTTGGCTATAATGAGGTTTCGTTATATCAAGGTTACCCTTTTTCATATATTTTACTATGGTAAAGAAAGTCGTTTGTTATACCGAGGACTTCGTCATATAGAGGTTCCTTATATCGAGGTTCTACTTTAGAATGCAAAGTGGAAGAGCTCAAATCAAGAGGTTGGAGATCGTGAAGCCAAGGATCCAAAATTCCAGCTAGTAATAAACCATCCTGGATTACTCCACATGAAGTGTAACAGTTGTGATTGATTAATACTGGAGTTATTAGTGAAGAATAATAAGGGGGAGGGGAGGGATGGCTTAAAAAGAGGGGGGCTTATTAACTTTCTCCCTCTGAAAAGGGAGAGCTTATTAGAGGGAGGGGGCTTAATAGAGGATTTATAGAATAATAGAATAGAATGTGGATTTGTGGATTTGTGGATTTGTAACTAATAAGTTTATATTAAATTTTAATTTGTAGTGGCTCCATTGATGGTAATAACCAGCTCATCATCAAAGGACGTTTTCAGCAAAAACAGATTGAAAATGTGCTTAGAAGATATATCAGTAAGTTGATGCATTTTGGAGGATGGGTGTTTTTAAGAAATTCTGTTTAAGTGCTTGTCATAAATCACAGGGAGTTTGAAATAGGTGCAAATTGTACAAACCTCAACACCGAATTGACTTTTATTTGTAAGAAGGGCGGAGTGTTGGTGGAACTTTTGGAAGTACATGTAGAGTCTTGACTAGCATCCAACACAGCATCACAACCATGATCTGTAATCGAAGATTGAGCATCAGTCATGGTGATGTGGGATTTAAATGTATCTTTAGATGAGCAAAGACAACTACAGAACCTATAGACAGTGGAAGAGAATGTGAAGAGAGGTTCTTGTGAACACATTTAATTCTGCCCCCCTACATAGGCTGAAAAATATTGTTCTAACATGACTCCGGGCCTTTACCATCAAAATTGCACGTTTTTCACGACTCTAGCCTAAGAAAACCAATGGCATTTTGTGACACCACCAATGGTTTCCCCGCAAAATTACGTCTGAAAAACAAGTGCAGAGATTCCATACTGATGACGTGTTCCTACCTATACCTAGGTTGTGCTTCTGATTGGATCATGCAAATTTACAATCTGAAGCACTGCCCAGATCTGGATAGTGACACGTCATCAGTGTGGAATTTCTGCGCTTGTTTCTCAGACGTCATTGACAATTCCAAGAAGAGACTTGAGCACAATTAAAACCAAACCAAATAGAGAAATATGCCCATAGGGATCATGTTAGAATAATGTATCGAACATGTATTGAACAAAATCACTCTGAGAAAAAGCGGGACTGGGGAGAAAGCCCTCTCTCCCCCATTCTCTTCACAGTTTGTTTTAGTTTTCAGATCCTGTATTACTAAGCCTCCACTCAGCTGACTGCAAAACAAACTGAACATCTGCAGTCTAAAAAACCATTCTAACCACACTGTAACTTGCTTTCCCTCTTGTTTCTCTCCAACAGAGGAGTATGTGACATGTCACACGTGTCGTTCACCGGAAACCATTCTTCAGAAAGAGACTAGGCTGTTTTTCATTCAGTGTGAAACTTGTGGATCAAGACGATCAGTTGCTAGCATCAAATCAGGTTTCCAGGCCATTACACAGAAGAGAGCTCAGCTTAAGAGTAAACAACAGTGAAGTCTAATGTTCACCATCCACTACTGCTAAAACTGGACAGTACCATTCATTTGGTTTACAGAGCTGGCATTAAAAACAATGATGAAAAAAAGGATCTTGTGTCTGCATTACAGATACAGCATGAAAGCCAAGATTGTAAAGAGATTGTCTACAGATGTTTTGAAAAACATATCTATTGTTTTTAATGAAAACTGAACTTTCCATCTAAATACAAAAAAGGATAATCTTGTAAACTTTTTGTGAGAAAATGATGTAGCTGTACAGAATTTAAATTGCCCACTGGTATTTCTTGCAGTCATAAGTACAGTTGACTTGTATCAAGTGATAATTTGTGTTATCAGAGTTAGAACTCAAAGTAGACAAAATACCTCAATAAATTAGCATTATCACAGCTGTTTTTGCAAGACAAAATTGCTAATCTGATACATAAGCCTGATAAAAAATGGTACTGCATGTAAACATTTTTAGGTGTCTCTCTTTCAAAACTTCACAAGTCTCTATCATTACTTTTTAGAACTAGCCTTGATTTTTTTTGCGATTTAAAAGAAAACTTGAGTAAAGGTTAAGTACTATCTGAAAGGATTCCTTTTGGGTGGAATTTTCATGGTATTAGGTTGTTCTACAAAATCATGTCATTGTAACGTTGCAAACTTATAAATGAATTTGGCTGAATACACTTAGCTTTTCCTGTATAATAACAAGTAAATTTATATTAGTATTTGCATTGAAATATGATGGCAAAAATTGATTTCAAAATGTGGTGAATTGACCAAACTCTGGTGCAGCAAAGGTTACTTTGTGAGGCAACAACTGGTAACCATTTGCACAGTCACAGCGTCACCATGGCAGCAGATTATTTTCTGGTGACAGTTATCCTTGGTCTCAAGCTACAGTGTAACTGTTTGGCTTCAATTTTCCCCCAAATTCTATTTTCCACTTCTATTTTTCCTATTTTATTGAACCACAACATAACTAGTCAGCCAGGCTCTGAACAGCACAGGCATAGTTGATGCTTACTCTTTCAGGGCTGTGTTCTAACAGAGCTTATTGGTCCCAGGTGCCCAACTTTTGCTCTCTTAGTTTTTTCATACAAATCAAATGCCAGGTACCCTAGATTTTACGGTTTCAGAGTACCAGCTGTAAGGCTCCCTTCAATTTCCCTTAGAGCACAGCCTTGTATTTCTTATAATAGCACCGATGGCACATCATGCTTGTGCTGTTTACTATCTACTGGTACCTTACTACATTTGATTTTCATATATCGAGGTACAGAAGTGTGATGTCACAAAAATTCATATTTGTGAAATTATGGGATTGGTTAGCATATTTAGAAATAACAAGACGAAAAAGGCCCCTTGCCAAAAATCATCCTGTAAGTGCAGATTGGTGAAGAGATATCAGCACCCGTTTGCTCTGATGACTCCATACAAATCATTGGAGCATACTTCGCTTTTATATCCTCACCAATGTGCACTAACAGGCTGTTTGTTAGCAAGTGACGAATTTCATCTTGTTCTTTCTGGATATTTTCACTGATTTGTTCTTGGGATGTCATCACCTCTCTTGTCTATTGACAGTGATATTTGGCAGTACTTAATGTCTAAGATTCAGTTACATTAATAATTTAATTTTAAACAAACTGAGTCGTTTCACAATGTTTACGTCCTATTATTCCCAACACCTAATTTCCTCAATCTTTGAACATTTCATGCAATAAGGTAACTTCTGTATAATTATTTACATGACAAAACATGCAGGAAGAAATAAAAAAGCACAAAATTTATTCTCCATTTTGCCTAATGCTTTGCTCTGCATCTTCTTACGTTTTTTCTTTTGAACAACGGTAGAGACAATCTTGCTGGAACCCAAAAATAAAGTAACGCGTGTTTTCACTGTTTTGTCCCCTGTGAATTCAGGGTCAAATGAGTAAACCCAGGGGGGGAGGGGGTGGCTATTTACTCAAAATACCTCTATGGTAATGGTAATCAAACACAAGAAACGAACCCCTCCAACTGGCAGGACAACTGTATCCAAAAAAATTATGTACAGAGCACCTACTTCTCCTAAGAGGTAGCTATATACAGTAGTATGGTCAACTCTCTGGTACATGCTCTGTTTGTTCGAACATTCGATAATGCCGACCACCAGGCCCTGGTTGTTCAAACGTTGGATAGCGCTATCCACCGGATAAATCACTATCCAGCGGATAGCGTAATTGATTTCCGTAATACTTATCCGCTGGATAGTGATTTATCCGGTGGATAGCGCTATCCAACGTTTGAACAACCGGGGCCAGATAAAGTAATTATCCAGTGGATAGCATTATCTGCCTTTCGGACAACTGGGTACAGAAGATCTGTTGGTACCCCAATGCCAAACCACCTATGATCATTAAGCATAAAAGCGATGAACAATACATAAAAAAAGAAAGTGTAAAACAAAACATTAAAATTAACATGAAGAACAAAAGAATGAAAAAACTGTCATGTTTAAAAAGCATTTTTGTTTTAATTATATCATCTCCCTTGTACCCTGGGACCAGGCTCCAAAGTGGGGCAAAAAGGCAAAAAGCAGGGTCAGACTACCTCTGGTCACCTCTTGGCTTGCTTCGCTCGCCAATTTTTTTCTCCCTTTTCCCCCAATGCAGGCTTGTAAAACTCAAAGCAGTGAGACTGTACCTTAATTAAAATAAATTGGTGGCGCTATGAACAGGGTTTTGCTTAGTTGGTAATCCATTTCAGTCAGAATCACTGCACCAAATCTGACAAAACAAAAATCAATTTGGTCAAAAAAAGAACTGACAAAAATTATATCTAATATCACCTCAAAATATAGAATATAATAGCAGTAAAGACAGATTGACAACAAATCCGGTATTTTATTCAAAGGTGTCTGCACCATGTTGTACATACAGTAGATAATTTCCTTGATAAATACGAGTATAAATACATTAAAATCCTTGATATGAGTAACCACAAACAATTATTTGATGTTCTTGTTCAACTAGTCTAAGGGTATAAATTAAGATTACACGTTATATGAAGATATAGATCGAACCACATAAACCAGACGAGACAAAAATATCCTATCAATATTATATTCTGATATTGACAAGAAAAAAAAAACGCTCAACTAACAAAACATACAAAAAGAAACCTTGTTCCTCGTGTCCTCAAATGTAGGGAAAAAACTGTGCTAGAGAAAGTTCAATGGTTTTTAAATAATGTTATGGTGAATGTGTAGTTACATTGCTAGGTGGAAACATTTTTAATATTCTAACATCACAATGATTCAATTATACAAAGTAAAAAATTAAAAAAATGTTCTACCTATTCAAACTACTTAAGTGCAACATTCCTAGTCTTTTTTGGTTTAGCAGTGCAATATTTTCTTACACGCTTAGTATAAATAGTTTAGTCCATTATTTGAATATTTATATTAATTTATTCTTCTTCTCTCATAAAATGACTTGCTATACCTAATGCCCCACCCATACCAAACCGAACAAAATTGTCCCCAATAAGTGGCCCCACTGCAAACAAAGCAGGTTCATTCACAGACTCGTAAGTAAACGGATTGATGTCAATAGGATTCTCTTTGCTGTCGACTGGTTTCATGGGCTTAGCTCCAAGTGATTTGACTCCACGTAAGAAGGACAGATCAGGTTTAGCACCAATCAGGACAAAAACATTTGAGACCTTTTGCTTAAACAGAGATCCATCAGCCTTTTTTAAGATGCACTCTTTGTTCTTACGAATTTCTACCAAGGTGGTTTTGGTAAAGGGCGTGTACATAGCATCTTTACCATATGCCGTTGTTACATCTCCCTTGATCATCTGGCCAACTTTGTAATACTCTGGATAAACCACACCTGGGAGTTGATTGTAAATGATTTTGGGATCGTTTGCATTCTTGCGGACCACATGTATAACAGGAATGCCTTTGTTTCGCAGAGCTAGAACACAGTCTGCTGCTGACAGCCCTGCGCCAACAACTAGACAAGGATCCATTGACAGTGGAGAATCTGCAAGCTCATTTAAATATCTGTCAATCAGATCCATCTTGTGGTAAACAAATGGCAATTTTTCTCCCGGAATACCAAGAACTTTAGGGAATCGGTTTCCAGTAGCAAGAACAACATTGTATGCATGGACAATGAAAGGTTCACAACCTCCGTTGTCAGTAGTCCTTACACCTCTGATCTCCCAACAACCATCTCTTTGAACATCAGTCGTTCGACAGTGGCAATTGGTACAATCCGCTTGAAGCATGCGCTTGACAGACAACACCTCTGAATCACTCCAAAAGTTTCCTTCAATGTTGGTATTTTCGACATAGTCCTTGTAATACTCAGCGATATGGCTCGTTGTAGCGCGATCATAGTTGTATCCATCACTTTTTACCCCGTTGGTCACAAGGTTGCATGGCTTTCTCACTGTAGAAGATCTGTGGTCCCTTAGCCAGTCTTGGAAGTCGCACCCTGGTAACTCAAGCCAGTTGTTAAGACTTAAAGTAAGCTGAGAGCCCTGCATGTTGTGCCAGCATCCCCCTGGTGGACCACTCCCAAGGACAAGGTGCTTAATGGCTTTACTTGGATGGTGATGCCACTTGAGACATGATCCCTGGTCTTTACCAAGGTCAGCTTCAGGGCGTAACAACTGATCAAACAATAATGCAACAGGATTGAAAGAGCGTCCTTCCAAACCCTCGCTCAAATACTCCAAATCCTGAAAATGGTGGAGAGGAGAAAAGTAATCAAGTTAAATTAAGTTAAGTTAAATTTCGTGAAGGTTCAAGTTATTGGGTGTTGACTGTACTTAAAGTATGGGAAGAAACGTTTAAAACACACAGAGATATTTGTCTGCTTAATACAGGGTGTCTGCTTAATACCGGTTTCACTGTATTATCTTTTGGTAAAGATTAACAAGTTTGTACTTACATTGTCCAGCAATGATTTCCCACGTTCCTCACAGAGTTTCTGGTCTAGAAGGGTGTTTGGATGCTGGTGTGGGATGTAGTATGGCACATTTCCAGATAGTATATAAGACAAACTCAGTGCATTCGGGCCATTTCCTGCAATAACAATTCAAAATTGTTAATAATAGTTCGAAAATCCAGACTTATTTTTAGAGCAGTAATATCCGTACATTGTGCGTAATTTTCATAAAATGGAAAGACTGCGCCTACACATTGTTCCTTACAAGCCACCTCCCCTGAAATAGGTGGCAAGGTCGTAAAACTAGTAAATAAGTTCCTCCCTCAAATATTAACCATGCCCTTCAATCTCTCTTTTACCTTCCTTATTATATATATTTAGAAGGGATATAAAAAGGACGACAACATTTTTCTCCATTTGAATGATTTTTTAGACTATGACAACACCTGTCCAGCTTTCGCATCCATTTTTTTTTTGCAAGCCAGTCTCTGTTAAGATAATTTGCCCTACGAAAATGTTATTAAAGAAAAAACCATATGCAAGTACACCCTTTGTAAATGATTTCTGTCATCAAGCAATTCACCAAGAAAATGCACACAATCTGTACTCTTGTAGGAGAATATTCTGCAGAGGTTTAAATATGCAGGATGTCAGATCCTGGCAAGGGAATCCACACTTGGCCACAAAAGAATACACTTTGCTTTACATAGCTGTCTGCCCACCAAGGTGTACAATAGAAAGGTACCAGTAACACGATAACTCAGGGGGGTAACCCTATGTTGGAATTAAGCATCCTTGATAAGCAGGAGGCAAAATGCTTCCCAGAGCTTCATACCACAGAAAACTAGATTATAGACCCAAATCAATGAATGTGGGAGTGTCCTTGGCTTGAAGTCTACCTTTTATTTTCTTGTGCATATGTTTATGATTTGGTGGAAATGCATTGGCAGGTGTATTAAGTATGCATGACAAGCTTTTGGTGTATGAGCTTCCCCTGTTCAGTTTCCTTAGATTAGAAATTCCATTCCCTACTACAGTGTACAAAAAGAAACAACAACATTATTATAGATGGGAGTTAAAGCCCTGTTATAAAGGCTTAGTATCCACACCAGTAAGAAGTAAAACCCTCATAATTAACTGCTCATCATGCTGCAAAAATCAGTATGTTCTCAAGCGGTTTCAGGCTATCAATAATATATTTTTTGGGCATGAATATATTATTTTAGTAGTCTTAATAATTTAATATTTCACATGTTATGGGAAATTTTTCCATTTCCAAAGTTCAAACAAAATTATGCATTTTATATCAATTGAATATAATCAGTGCTAGGTTTACTTACATTTGGCAATGGAAGAGCTTAAGTGATATTTATTTTCCTAACTGAAATAAGTTCTAATAACTAAAGAGTTTTTCTTTTGCTCCTAGATGAATGTGGAGAACTTAAATGAAATAAAATATATAAGGTTAGACATACTTGGGCTTGCCAAAAATAACTTTTGAGACCCTTTAATTTTCCATGGCAAAGTGGTGTACTGAATCATTCATGCAACAAAAACTTATTAAGAAATTGCCTAATCATACATGCAAGTATATTGCAAAATGCATGGATGGCACGTAGTGACCTCTTGTAGACACTGCCAAACATGAAAATTTGGTTATATATGGTTTATAAACTATTTAAGGTACAGCTTACCTATTATCACAACCTCGTATTCATCAGTATCGCAGGAAAACAGCGACATCTGCCTGACAGGTTCAAGTGTACTGCAAACTAATTTTTACAGCAAAATAAATTAGGAATTATATTTGGTCAGGTTAATCATGCAAACGTATACAGCACTTTTAGGTTAACAACAAACCTTCCATGCACTCGAAAAAAGTTCACCAATAAACCCACGAAAAGTTATGTGTGAATGTTTTTTTAAACGATGTGGGATACTTTCACAAGTGAGCTAAAATCAAAATTGACATCATGTAAAGAACGCCAGCTGAGTGTGAAGATTATAATAATAGTGAGATGATTCAGCAAAATATTTGAAAGCCAAGGGAGGATGAAGGCCACTAAATAATAAATTTAATTGGCGTATTCTCTTTCGGATTCGAAGACTCTGGTGAAAACAAACCTTCTGTTATGAATTAAAGTCTCCCTTTCTTTGCTTCGACATTCTAGAAGCTTTAGAAAGCTGCTATAAAAACACCTTCACGGACTACACCTGCCATTTGAAGCATGTGAAAATTGCGCTGTATAAACTATAAAGATTAGAGCGTGGCCGGCTGGTTTAGACTAATCCTAAAAATGTTGGGGTGATTTATCCTTAGAGAAAAAACGATAAATAATATATTGTACCGTTACAACATGCAGAGAACAATTTTAAGAGCCTTCAAAACAAATGAAAGCTGCAGTATTCTTGACAGCAGATTGCGTACTGTGCGAGTCGTTTGAAGAGTTTGTGATTCAAGTAGAACGTTTGGGTTTAAGCTGAACACCTATCTTTATAAATCAGCGTATTAAAATTGGAGGCGAAATTACCCCAACGAACCAAACAACGACTGTTAGCCTCGTTTAGATTTTGAGTTAAAAGTTCTCTTTTACCTCAATAAGGCATAACTTTAGCTTAAGCTTAAAGACAAGTAAACACTGGACATATCTGCAGAATTTTCATCTCTACGCCTCTCCATAATAAGAGCTCGGAAAGTTTGAATTCGGTTAGAATATATTTTAAATAGAGACAATTAAGCTTAAAAGCAAGGCTATAAATTATGAAAATCGCTAGTATCATGCGTACTGTAGGTTACTGCAAACTGAATTGGAACTTTAAGCTTACATGCACACAAACAGATTCATACGTGTACTGCGCACCTTTTATAAAAATAAAAATCAACCTTATTTTCCCACCTCGCCGACGAGCGTTTGCCAACCTTTCACGCCTTCACGGCCACGCGGTCAAAAGAAAGATCCTCTGGTTGTGCTGATGTTTTGTAATGCACATTAGTCAAGGTGTCGATTTACGTCACGAACATTACGAACTTCTTTGGCGCTGCTCTCACCCCTGGCCCTCCCAAACTACTGAAAGTAATATCTTGTATCAATCTCAAATGTTGGGTTTTCAATGCAATATCCCCAAAGACCCAAGGAATTCGTTACAGCACAGGAACTGTTCTAGAACCCTTACAAAAGTGATCACTAGGCGAATATTTTACAGCTAAAAGTTGAAAGAAATCGCGTTTAAGAAGGATAGACTGGGAATGAGTTACGGCTTCGAACACATTCGAACACAGGTAGCCCACTCTCCGAACATGAGTTTAATTCGTTCTCTCGACTTAAAATTCAACAATTTAACTGGCTAATCATTTCAGTTGAAATAAGTGAGCCCTTCTGCCTTGCCGGAATGAAGTTGGCTGTGTAGCGTGCGAGGGCAGCACCCCAAAAGAAATTACATGGGGAGCTTGCTAGCAGGCCATAGACCCACTCTAAACCTTTTGATTGTCTAGATAATGCTTGGACCGGCTGCAACGCGGGCTAGAATGAAATCACAGGCGGCCCAGACGTAGTATGTGTCACTGAATGAATATATTAATGTCCACATGGACAAATTAATGCGATGAGTCGTCGAAACTCCAATGGACTAAAATAGTCTAAAAGTCAAAATATAATAAAACAAAGCTAAGATACCTTCAACTGAACGTATCCTTGTCTTTCCTGGCCGCTTTAAGTGGCATTTTGTTGAATTTTGAAATTGTAGGTACTATCCACTAAAGAAGAATTAAAGGCTGGCTACAAAACAAACAGACCATCTCCACGCGCCTTCACACGAAGCGCTATAAATTCGAGAATAATCGACGAATCCGCTCCAAATAACCATCGGCTTATCTGCAGGTAACGTGTGCTCCTGCTTCTGGCTCGCTTGCTCCACAAAACCCATCGCAACTGCACAATAATTGCTCGCTCATCAACAACCACTGTTGACCTTTACGCTTCGATATGACCGCAAAACGACCAGGTTTAATACGCGACGTGAATATTCAAGCTTAGCGACCGCGTTCGCGCAACAATGTAGCACTTGCTATGGGAGGGATCGTACTATTGCTTCTAGGTCAATCAATCGGGAAAATAATATTGAAGCCCTTGCAATTTTTAAAAAGATCCAATTTGCCCAAGGAGCACCGAACAGATACGAAGCTTATAGCGGAGCTAAAAAAAATGAGCGGCAGTGGAAAAAGTGAACAAGAACATGTACCACATTTTCTCCATAAAAAGTGAAAACCAGGAAGTTTTCTGGACGTTTCACGTTGCAGTCATGCAAATCAACGGCAAGGAAATGTACAAGAAAGTGTGCTGCAATTAGACCTATTGTTGTTTTTCACAGTTCTGGTCAAGGGCATCCAACTTTTAATTTTTCACATTTCACTCACCGGGTTAGGCTATTTTTCGTAGAGAGTAAAATGGAATCCTAAAATTTTCGGATTCAAAAATGTGATGAAAGAAGGTATCTGAAAAATTATCTCCTTCGTAATACGTTAAATTGCATCTAAAATTTTCGGGAAAATAATTCTGAATTCCTCGTAATTTCGAAAAGACTCAAGTTCCTCTAGAATAGCCGAACACTGAGATGCAAATTTTATAGCGCCACTTAGAATGCATTTCTATAGAGCTAAAAGTACTTTATGAATAGCTACAAAAGTGTTCTCAATTGAAAGTATTTGAGGAAACAGTCGTTGGGTGGCCCTGTCTCGTTGCCTTCTCCGCTTAGCATTACACGATATATTTTATATTTAGTATGAGCAAACTATAAATCATTAGCTTCGCTTTTAGCCCTCCTGACTAAATTTATGTAAGCGCTGTTTAGAATGTATTTTTCGATCAAAAGTACTCTGGACAGCCTTAAATGTGTTTTCAATGCATTTAGCGGGAAATCATCGTTGGGTGCCCCTGAGTTTTGAGAATAATAATAATAATAATAAAAGATATCGCGCACATAAATTTTACTTTACGATATCTTCAGCTGTATCTTCTATTCAGCTGCATAGCGGGGGCCAAATTTTGCCTTTTTCCTGGGCGGAAAATTCTCGTCCTCCTTCACCAGTTTGGACAACATATTATAGAGTAAGACGTTGTTAATCTAAGCAAATAAGTCTGGTAGAGTCAAGAACCTATGCAAGCGGCTGGACGAACAATGTGACAGCCGAACGTTAGAAGAATTCGAACTTGAAAACCAGGGCTGCCCTGTTGAAAACTTACGGGCGGTCGCGCGATCGCCTTTTGTTTTCTGGTCAAAACTAACGCAGCGAACCTTCGGTCAGTCGATTGACCTAGAAGCAATAGTACGATCCCTCCCATAGCAGTGCTGCATTGTTGCGCGAACGCGGTCGCTAAGCTTGAATATTCACGTCACGTATTAAACCTGGTCGTTTTGCGGTCATATCGAAGCGTAAAGGTCAACAGTGGTTGTTGATGAGCGAGCAATTATTGTGCAGTTGCGATGGGTTTTGTGGAGCAAGCGAGCCAGAAGCAGGAGCACACGTTACCTGCAGATAAGCCGATGGTTATTTGGAGCGGATTCGTCGATTATTCTCGAATTTATAGCGCTTCGTGTGAAGGCGCGTGGAGATGGTCTGTTTGTTTTGTAGCCAGCCTTTAATTCTTCTTTAGTGGATAGTAACTACAATTTCAAAACTCAACAAAATGCCACTTAAACCGGCCAGGAAAGACAAGGATACGTTCAGTTGGAGGTATCTTAGCTTTGTTTTGTTATATTTTGACTTTTAGACTATTTTAGTCCATTGGAGTTTCGACGACTCATCGCATTAATTTGTCCATGTGGATATTAATATATTCATTCAGTGACACATACTACGTCTGGGCCGCCTGTGAT
Source organism: Porites lutea (assembly GCF_958299795.1). NCBI lineage: Eukaryota > Metazoa > Cnidaria > Anthozoa > Scleractinia > Poritidae > Porites > Porites lutea. The sequence continues at coordinate 3,829,247 of NC_133202.1, read as the reverse complement.
GAAATGGAAAGAGAAAATTTTGATCGGAAACTGAACAAAGTCAGGAGCGCATTACACTTTCCATAGGAACACACAAGACGGAATGACTTCTCAATCAATATCAATTAAAGGACCACAATCATCGTTTTAATACTCTCTATGTAATGTAAAGAATGTAGGAAGGCAAATTTGCATAGAAATTCGCTGATACTATCCGGGTTACACACAGGTGGCCCAAACTCATTACATGAACGCAGTGGAACACCAAAATAGCGCTAACTCGCCGAAAACGCTTCAAAACGGCCTGAGACGCGGGTAAACAACAAAGAATACAACAAGGCAATAAGGTACGTCGATTTTATTTAAAAACATAACATTTTTTATCTCTTTTAAGAAAAACCGATCGATCCCATACAAGCCTTTGTAAATAACCGTTTGTAACACAACACCGCTCGCACGCTCGCAAGCAAGAGTCACGTCCGCGTTCATGTAATGAGTTTGGGCCGCCTGTGGGTTACACACTTGTTTAAGACTCGCTATCGATTGCGTGACGTTTTGTTTATTACGTCACGCTAACTTATAAATTAATGTTATGTTGTTGTTATGTTTAGCGCAACACAGTGTTGCAACATTGTTGCGACATTGTTTCGAATAGTTACAACATTGTTTCACTATTGCAAGGATGTTTTCCGCTAAAAAATGGTCGTTGCGAGTTGTCCCGTGTAACGTCACCTTTAGCAAACCCGAGAGGATGGATTCTTACGTAAAGGTAGAATTACGTAATTTTCGGATAAGGCCCCTCTATCCTTCACGAACAGCTAGCGTAGCACGGTTCATACTTTACATTAGGATCTACTCCTACGTAATCTAACTTTAATTTGCTGTCTGTCGCTATGTCTTTGAAAGCTTATATAAGTCCATGCAATTTGGTTTTAGTTTCTTATACGTGGTTGAACTCGTTAGTGAATCAATATCCTGACTAAAATTCTTGAATAATTAAATAAAGTAAAATTGTATTCATTTTTTTCTTTGAAATGTACCAAAGCATAATGCAACTTAAGTTGAACCCGCGTCGTCCTTGAATTAAGCAGTCAAAATTTGACCGTCAGCGAGGTCCAGAAGTTTTCATCCCATATTTTCAGTGTAAGACGGATATCAGCAAGGATCCTGTCTGTGGCCGCTTGATCATACAGGCTTATACACCAGGCACAAAACGGTTTTCATAAACTTTAACTGCGCCCAAAAGACTACTTTGGGCTAAAGTTCAATGTTACTTTTTCTCATTTGACACTTTACAAAGTTCTTTTGAACATACTAATTTGGAGAGTAATTTGGTAATATTCCTTATTTTTGAGTTCATTATCATAGGATACCAGAATTAAAGCATAAACATGGAGACGGAAGTGTCTGCCTCCGCTCAGCTTTCAATCTGCAAGTTCATTTTTGTTTTCAGAAAACGAATTTTATATCTGCGCTAACAAACTTCCATTAATTGCGCAACGTTTTGGGTAGGTTTTAGAGAGAACGTTAATCGAAAACAACTATTTCAAAGGTTTATACAAACAAGGCTTTATATACTTGCGGAAATGATCTACAAAATGAGTAGACGATCATGAGTTTAAGACTGGCTATATCTGAACATGAAAATACACAAATCGCATAGACCTAGACTTTACCTGGATATAACAAACAGTTATTAGACTTATCCGTCGCTTCAAGAACGATTCGTTAATTATAAATTCTTAAGCGAGTTTATTGTACAAAAGATACTCACCTTAGCCTCTAACTCTTCACTGACTCTTTAACTGCTCTAGCGACTACCAACACCGTCAAGACGGAACATCGAAACAGAACGCGATCTTCAAATTAAGGCTAATTAAGCTGAAACGGCAGTATTGCTTAGTCAGGGAGCCTGCGCGCCTAGGTCACGTTTTTCCGCTTTTTTTAAACATTCGGTGAACAAATATCAAGTGTTTTGAGGCCAGTTATTCAATTATCAGCACAAAACAAAAGAAAGCTTTGGTATTGCATTCTCGCTTCTCGGTCCACTGGTCTGAAGCGAATGTAAAGAATGTCTCACAAATATCGTTAATAAAGGGCTTAGTTTGACGCAAATATAATTTTAGTAGCTAGGTAACACAAGGTACGGCGCGATAATTTTTTTTTGCTGACAACAAAAAGGTGGTTGTAATTGGGAGCATGCAATTGACGTAAAGTAAGAGTGATAATAGCGGAACTCTAATACGATGCACGACGTGTGAGGGTCGCATCTAAGAAAAGCTGCCCCAGAAATCAAGAGTGGAAGCTAGTAGAAGAACAGTCATTTATGCACAGGTACCCTCGTCCGAAGGGAAAAGGCCTGGGAACGAAGTTGGCTTTCCATCAGTATCGTTTCACCCTGGAACGATATTGTACTCCTATTGTACTGCTTTGAGGCTTAGGTGGATGTATGTATTAGCTTGCGTGCATCGCGGAGCTGTGAGTTATAAAACTAGACTGTCAATATTATTTTCTCCTAAATATTCATAGAAGTGCTTTTTTTGCCATATCATGACCGTTGGCACGGCATAACGAATTTTGTAAGAAAGTAATCCACAAATGGCCAGCTAGGTGACATGAGCGACGATAAACAGCTGGGCTATCGCCCGTTCCATTTATCATGAGATATTAGGGAGCTTAAGCAACTACGACGAAAACGACGACGACAACTTCAAAAAACAATAGGTTTAATGATCAAAACAACAGCTCTGCACGCGTGCATCACGCCTTTTAGTACATTTCTTCTTCTTTGACGTCCACTGCACGACTACGACGTGAAACCTCCTAATTTGACGTTTTATGGAGGACATGGACATACGAATTTTCCTTCCTCTTTTTGATCCTGAATAAAATACTTAAGAATTCAAGTCCAGGAAAAGTCACCTTCATTTGACATTTTCAGCGGGTCCAAATAGACGCGATTAAGTTTGAAAGAAAGCAAATTCATTTTTTTACCGTCATTTTCATTGCCGTCGTCGTCCTTGCTTAAGGTCCCTATTCTCTTGGCTCCTTTAGTTTTCTCAGTTTTATGTATATTGTGGATAGCTACGAAGCGTGCATGAAGATTGCATGGAGCCGCTGGAGTTTCTTCCAAAGTAAAACAACAGGCGTGGTTGGTGCTTGAACTGAGTTATGTTAACAGATTCACTTCTAAGCTTTTTATTTATTTGCACACAAGCACATATACAATAAATAAAATAGGTACCATGCATAATATTTTATTTTCAAATATGGACAAATAGGTGTGTAATGTTTATTCACCTTATATATGTCTCGTTAAAACGAGGTAAATTTGATATTCGTGGTAACCCAGCTTATTGCATGGATCACTACACCGTGACAGTTGGCTATCACGGCTGCTTTTTTCTCCTGCGTGGCTTTCCAAAAATATAATTATGGCAATTTTCATTTCAATTAACATAAGCTGGTGGTTGTATAGCAATATTCTGTTTTTATTCCCTTTAAATAATATTGCAAATATCAAAATATAACCACACCTTTTTTTCCAAAAAAAATTGTTTACACTTAATCTAGTAAACTATAATTTCAATGAAATTTAGTAGCTTAAAGTGCAGCCATTTCTAGATTTAAGGAACTTTTCATCGTCCTTCTCCTGCAAACGGATTTTTTTTTATTGTAAATGAGCAGAACAGTATCTCTAGAGTTTTTAGAGCAGCTTTTGTGGCAGGAGTGGTTGAAATGTCGCTATGATCTAATCTGTTTAATACATTTGCGACAGCCGGAATGAAAAAATGATTCTCTGCTGTATCAGCTGGTCATGAAATATGAAACCTGCACCTAGTTTAGTTGAAACTGAGTTTTAAAAAATTATATTTCTCTCACCTAAATCCGTGCAATCCGTATACCAACTGTTGATTAGGGTTCCTTGGCCGCTTGGCACTAACCCACCAAGCTGGTCTCAGATCAGCTTCGAAACAAAAACCAAACGGGCTACATCTTAAAAGCTTAAAAATAGGCGCCAGGCCAAGAATAACAGAGCTCGACGTGTTAAAAGCCTGACTGCCTATCAGAGGCCGTTGATTCCTGCAGGTGGTACCACTGGTACCAGTGACGCCCGCATGCCCTGTCCAGCGGCTATCTGCAAGGCCGATGGCTCTCGAAGCACTCCTTTTTTCTTTTTTTAAAAAGTAAGAAATCACAAGCTCACATGTCAGTGTGCACGCTCGAAGCATCTAGTATTATCATTAAAAAGATAATTTCTGGAGTTGATGTTAGTAAAGAACTGACTTAATTTTATTTTCAAAATAGCTAAAGTAAACTCCACTTTCCGGAACAAAATGACATGCATTCATGTCTTTCACGTGCTCAGTCCATGTTCAATTTCACTATATCAATATTATACCAAATTTTATTTAAACACGCTGGCCAACTGTACTTTACATATTATTATAAATAGAAAACAGATTTCATGAAAGGAGCCTATAAATATATATTTTTTGTTTTATCGTGGCGAACTGTTGTTGAAAAGGTGCGTTATAAACATATGTAAACTTAAAAACTAGATGACAAATATGTGGCATTAGCCCGCCCCAGCAACACACTACGGCCCAAATGTCGAAGCGGGACTTGTCGTGAATGTTTCTGCGAAGAGCATTTTTTTTTTGGAAGTGTAGCCAGAGACAGCACAAACTTCATATAAACGTAGGTTGCTAGCTGATGTAATCGGGGTACAGGTTGTCCGCGCTGTGTAACGCCAACGTTGTTATACAGGTGACAACAAATTAAAAAAAAAAACTGGAAGAGGAAAATGTAGGAGCATTTCAGTTCACGCTGAATTGCTATGGATAGTCACACGAGATCAGTCAAAGAACTAGAATTGGAAAATGATCGATTCAAAGAAGAGGAAGTGGCGCCTGTATTCAAGCACTGCTTTCTTCTTGTAAATTGTAACCGCAATCTCAAAACACGTCCTAAAAACCACTTGCACGGAACGCCTTATTTGCGTCTTAGTGAAGCGACAAATAAGGCCGTTCTTCTCAACAGTGTTCTATCGTCCTTAAAAGCGTGTTGCTTTTGTTTCCTTTGTTCAAGTATCTTCTTAAAACCTTCGATTGGTATGTTTCTTGTTGTTTTGTTTCCCAGTCGTAGTTTGTCAGTTCCGCAGGAATTCTACTGTTGTCGTTTGTTCGTTCAAAGCGCTCACGTAGCGGTCAGTCGCTAGCTCGGTTATCCCTAAGGAAAAAAAAGGGACACTCCCTATTAGCAGAGCCTTTAATGTCTTTCACTTGCTTCTATCCCTTCAAGAAGATGACATAAGGAGGCTTTGCTCGCAGAGTTTAAGCGACTTTAATTAAGCGACAGTCTCCCACTTGTCTAAATCAAGTGAAAGGTGATGTTACACGGGACGATTCGCAACGACGATTTCACCGTTGCAACGGCTGGAACAATGTTGTAACCATTCGAAACAATGTCGCAACAACATTGCAACGCCGTGTTGCGCTAAAAATCGTCGTTGCAAATCAAGTCTCGTGTAACATCTTAAGGTGTTTGAAGACTAAAACAAAGTGTTCCATGGGAGACATCTGAATATGAGAAGGAAATGGAACTTGGGTTGTTTACCATTTATAAAACAATTCCGGAAATTTTGGTTGGAGATTTTGGTCGAAGAACGGTACGTGTCGTTTTTCTAGTTACAACGTGAAACAAGGACAAAACTCAAGAAACTTGTAAATGGTAAACGAATTTCCATTCGGAGGTGTCCCAGTCGGGAAAACGGGACTACCTTTTCAGAATTTCCGTTTGTCCCGGGAATTTTCCAGTGAGACGAACTAAAAAATCGTTACCATTTACATCCCAACTGGAATTTCCGGGAATTCGTGGTAAATGGTAAACAACCTTGGAATCCTCCATTATGAAAAACTCTAGATCCGCCCTTGTAAGTCATGAAACATGAATATAGAGCAACAAGAACGTCTCTTCAAATCAGGAACGGGTGATGGGTTTCTGCACAAATTAAGTAATGAACTAGACAAGTTTAAATTTCCGTGGTTTTATTCTCTTTATTTATTTCAGGGGACTATATCCCGCGTTTCGTTGACCGTTTCGCGCCTTTAGTTCGAACTTGGTCCCAGATTTTCCCCGAGCTTGTCGAACAAAAGACTGGTTCTGACCGAAGCGTGATTGTTTTGACGCAGAAGAGGACCGCTCGTTTATGGGTGTTTACAATAATTTCTGACAGGTTTACAGCTTCTTCCTTCAACTTTGACCTTAAGTTTGAGGGTTTTTTTTGAGCTCACATTTCTTTTAAGTTTTAAGTTATGCCCCCAGCAGTCGAGGATGAAGTCAATCGTTACTACAGCGAGCTTAACTTGAAAGAGCCGGCGATAAAGAATCCGTTCACCCACCGCGTTCAAATATCGCGTTGGCAGAAGAAACTGGAGGTGAGGATATATTGGTTGTTATTGTCTGTTTTGAAAAGTTGATATAAGACTGTTTTGAGTGGGGTGCCAACTTTTTTTCTTGTTGGTTTGATAACTGGTTTTTACAATGTACGAAATATGTTGTGAACGTATGTATTAAACGCCTCCCTCTCTTTTCAGATCATTTGTTGTTGGGTTTCCTCTTTCAGCTCTTTCTTTTGTATCTTAATAGGTTATTCTTCTGTCGGTTTATTAACAGCTTCGCTGCAAATATTTAGTTAAAATTTTCCTTCCTTTGTATTTTATCGGTTTATCCGGTGCTGGAAAGTGTCAGAACTCGCAGAACGATCTTGTATACATCAGACAATTTTATGAATCTTTAAATGCGTAACATGTAATATCCAATGGACCACTGAAGATGATCTGGATGCACTCAAGAGGAAAAGACAATCTGATTCGTGTTCCATGAGAAAACATTGTCCTGCACGATTTACAAGTTTCACAAAGATTTTTCATCTTTTTCTTCAAAAAAAAAAAAATATTAATTTACTAAAAAAATTAACCAAACTCTAATCCATGATTATTTTATGATTTATTATTTTTTGGTACCTGTTATAAAAACGAATTTTAAATTTTTCTATCCCCAAAGTCAAAAGAAAGTGCAGTTTTGTTTAACATGCATTAATTCCATTTTTACACCCTTCTTAGACTTGCAGTATAGAATTTATTATATAAATTATTAAATTAATTCATTTTTTACTGTCAAACTCAGAAAACCGTGAACACATGAAAAGTTTCAGGAATGTTGATTGTGTACTGACCAATCACAATAAAGTTCAGGACACGCTAGCAAACCTCAAAACTACAAACTAATTACCGTTGCTGTTTGCGGTTTAGTTACCTCGTGCCTTATTGGTTTATTTCTCGCAACGCAGTAACATTCCATGAATATTTCTGGTGTTCACGGTTTTGTGCTCACATTATACGTATGCTTTATCCCTAAAAAAAATGCAAGCCAAAAATGTTATTAAATGGACTATAATCTTAACATTCTCAATGAAAAAATGGTGTTGGGGGAATCTTGCCAAAGCAGTATATTTTGTGTTTATGTAGGCAATGAATTACCCACCACCAGTTAATTTTCCCTGTGAAATGACCTTTGGGGAATGTTCAAGCACAGAAATTCTATACAGATGATGTGTCACTACCCTGATTGGGGTATCATTTTTGATTGGTCATGCTGCAACCAATAAGAAGGGTAGTGACATGTCATCGGTTTAAATTTCTGCAGTCATTCCACAAACGTCATTTTGCTGGGAAACTATTGGTGGTGTCATGAAATGTGAGCTGTTTTTTCAGACTAGCACTGAATCAACAAGAAGGCAATTGCCTATTTCAGTATACCTGTTCAGTCAAGACTCTTTGCTATACAGTGTAATAATAATGAAGGGGTTGGTAGAAAAAGTCCTCAAGTGAGTTCTGGGGCGCTTTCCATTCAACCCAAAATTTCGGAAATTTTGGTTGATACATCAAAATAATGGAACAGCCCATTTCGGTTTGGTCCGACTAGAATATTCGGTCCACTTTGACCAGTCCAGTTATCTCGGTTGGTCGGACTGAAATGTCCCTTTCCATTTGCCAAAATTTTTGCCCCTAGTACTGCTCTTTTGTATCCTGCCTACAAGAACAACGACCCAAGGCACGGTGGCTTGGGTCAGTTCTGTGCAACCGCAATGTATGTACCGTTCCATTGGGCACATGTAATTTCCGACATTTCAAACCGGAATTTTTGTTGAATGAAAGCGCCCCTTATTTACTGCTATCGTCTTCTCTCAGTTTATCTTGTATGTGTGTGTGAATCAATGGGAGACTAGCTATTAAGTCACTGGGGCCTTGAATATCCCATTCACCTTTTATACTATGTGCTATATGTCAATGATTATTTTCCGGATGTATCTTTTTCACTCCCTTTGAAGTTTCCTTTTGTATTTTTAAAGAAAAAATATCCTGTTTGGTCTAAAGTCAAGACTGTATCATATTGGCAAACATGATCATTTAAAAAAATCTGAAAATTAAACTGTTTTGAGGAGGGTATGTATTAAGCTATTTTCTGTCAACCATCGTGACAAAAAGGTCTCTAAAACCAGCATCCAAACCTTTCTTTGCAAGTTTACATTAGTGAAATTTCGTTTTAGGCATGTATGCAGTTGTTAAATGGATTTAAGTTTTTTTTCTGCTTTACAGATTGCACTTGGCTTCATTTTCCTTTTCCCACTTCGTCTGCTTATTGGTATCCCTTTATTTACTTTTGCTGGGATTTGGTGTTATGCTGTTACTCTGGGATGGAATCCTCCAGATTTGAGGACACCACTGACACCATGGAGAAGGTAAACCTAACTTGCACTTAGATAGTGTCATAGATTATTTTTAAAACCTTAGGCCTTGTTTGTACTACGAAAAAAAAAAAGAGTGAAGTGTTTGCTAAAATTTTGAAAAACCCAATTTTTTGTTTTTGTAAAGTTGTTCCCACCTGAGACACATGAAATTTTTTGTGTAACAAAAAAAATATGTAGATTAAAGGAAAATCTATAATTGGTTGCAAAATAAGATTACCCAATTAAGGATAGCTGACAAGGCACAAATGATTGTGTTGCCTGACAACAAATAAAAAATTTATTGTAGGCCTCCAAATCTTCTCGATGGCATCTGTGAAGTTTGGTGACACTCGAGAAAATTTTGATGGACTAAAAAACTTGTTCACACAAGAAATAGCTTCCATTCTGTATTGACAGAGTTCCTAAACATGTGGCTGCGTGAATTTAAAAGCTGGCTAAAATTCTAAACAGATATCTTTTTCTGTAAATCTCAAGAAATTAATGAAGCAATGCATTATTTCTGCCTAAAAGGTTTGTCATCATTTCATTTGATTGGTAGCATATCATTCCACCATAACTTGCAGGCCTTGTAGTGAAACATGTTAAATTATTGTACAATATTACACAGCTACTGTGATATGCAGTCTTGCCTGTCAGTTTAACATCTATTAAGTAAACAGTCACATTTAGTACCATTCCTTGTTGTTTTTAGTTTTTAGCACCAGGAAACTGAGCCCTTTTAACACTTAAGTAATAATGTTTCATGATAAAAATTATGGTTTTTCTGTTTAATTTCAGGAAACTAAAAAATTGCCTTCCTGCCATGATCCGATCACTGCTGTTTGTTTTAGGCTTTCATAAGATAAAGATCAAGGGCAAGCTGGCATCGCCTTCAGAAGCTCCCCTGACAGTCATTGCCCCTCATTCTTCTTTTCTGGATATATTGCTGCTTTGTGAATATGGCTCTGCCCCATCTGGTGTGTCAAAGATTGAAAATCTCCAAAGCCCTATTCTTGGACGTAAGAGTGTTAGTGTAATAACAATAATATTAATATTGGTTGTCTTTACAATAAGCAGTTCAGTAAGACTTAAGAGCTGCTATGTTGTACTTAACCAAAAATGCGTGTGGAAAGGCCTAAGTAAAATCTCAAGTAACTTTACTTTGCATCTCATTAAATCAATCAATCTTAATTATGTTGCATGGGAAAATAGTCTTAAGTAAACCTGAAGTAAAAAAGATAGGTTGTATGTGAAGCTTTCTTGTACTTGAAGAAATTGAAATTTACTTGTCTTGAAATATTTCTTAGCTTATTTAAGCTATAGTGTAAAGACTACCATCATTGCTACGGGTAAATTACAAGACTTGGAGAGACAAGTACAAAACGTGACTGCTAGACTACAGGTTGGATTTTATCAGACATGGACAACTTTTTTCCGACAAATGTCCAGTGACCAACTTTTATTTATTGCACTTTGTGGTAGAATATCCTCCATAGATAAGTAAAAGATTAATTACAATCACCATCTTTGTCAGGGAGGGCTCCCCTATATTGATGACCTTGTGGATCCTTTTCCTCACAGCTACATGCATGTATCTGTAATTTTTTTAAACTATCCTGTGTCTAGCTCTTGTAAATGGCCTCCCTGACTGCTAAATCATCTGCAACTGATACCTGACTTTTATCTTCATTTTTTTAAAAAAATGATCCTTCACTCACACTGGCGGCACTGAATAACGTACACATGCTGTTTGCCCCAGCCCAGTCCTTTCTCCTCACTCAAAGTCTGTTCCTTTAGTACATGTAGGAGTTCCAGTTGCTTTGTAATGGTGAACATATGCATTATAATTATATAGCTTAATATGGTACAGTGGGCTTGTTGAACACATATGCCCATAATAGAGGGTCACACATATACTTTACCTTGTCCATACAGGAAGGTAATTTTTCTTATTCCTGTTTCATTTTTTCCCATTTATAGACTAAGTCCTATCTTTTTGTTTCAGCATGTTTTCAGTCTCTTGAAGTAATAGGTGTTTCAAGAGATAATACAAAATCAAGACAAGTAGCTGTAAAAGAACTTCAGTACAGAGCAGTCACTACAAGAGGACAGTGGCCGCATGTCTGTATCTTCCCTGAAGGTAATATGTAGTAATTAATAATAATATTATTATAATAAAAAGCTGACAATGGCTGTATATTACTGAAGAATGTTAATGTTAGGTGTACTTTGTTGATTAAGTCCCCCACAGCCATATGAAAATTTATTTACTGTGTCAATATCTGAAAAAAAATTATTTAATACATAATTATGAACCTCTGGTGACCACCACCTCATAACCGACCACCTATTCAAAACACCAGTCAAAGCCTTGAGGTTGAAACCTCTTGGAAACAACTTCCTCTCATGAGTCACCAGGACCTAGGTTTTTGGGGTGTTGGTTACGATTCAGCGCATGTACAGTGTAAGGGATCACTTGACCGATGGTCTGTCGTCTTTTGGTTTTCACTGTATGTACGTATTATGCTACTCAGATTATATAGGACATCTACACAGAAAAGACCCCCTTGACTACCACAAAACTGTGCTTTTTTTTTCAGGTACTTGTACAAACAGAAAAAGTCTGATATCCTTTAAAAATGGTGAGGGCTACCTTTATTGTTTAAAACTAATACAAAAATTACATTAATTTTATTTGTTAGTGGTAAGTTCACCTACACTGTAGGTACTCAAATGTGCAAGACTGTACAACTATGCCTTAGTGTACATGCATTACAATCAGCCGATTGATTTTATATTCAATGAGTTATATATAGTTGAAGGTCTTCTTAGTGGACACTATTGTTAGCAGGCAGGGCTAGATTCACCCTACAACCACCTTGAAAAATTCTCTAAACAAATATGTAACTTTCTTTTTACAAGAACCATTCCCATAAAGAGCTATTGTAGTTGCAGCCTTTTTTTCCTTCTGGAGGGTGTCAATTTTTTAAGGGAAGGTTGACTGTAGTTCATTAAGGTGTTAGGGCCCCTGTGAGCTGGGTAGTTCTGCTGGTTCAGTTCTTATGTATGCCTCTTTTACTCGGTTTTTAAAACTTTAGGAGCATTCATACCAGGATGCCCTGTGCAACCAGTGTGTCTACGCTTCCCAGAACAACCTGTAAGTTCTGTGCTTTACCCTTAGCTTACCCCATTATTAATGCAACTATTAATTATTAATGTAGTAGTGGGGGCAAAAGTTGGAAAAAAATGAGGTAACTTTTAACAGCCAAATAGCAACATCTACACAAAAACAGCAACTTTTTGCTAGTATACTTAGTTTTATGCAGTTCATTGGAAGAAATGTGTAGCCAAATTATTGGTAATATGCATATGGTACTTTAAGTTATAACACTTTCTAATGGGCTTTGTGTCACTCCGCACCATCTCTGACTGGTGCCAGGCAGCTACCTACCTTTATCTTGTTAGTACATGTATTTTTCTGTATCTCTACATATCTTTTTACCATGTGTGTTTATGTATAATTCTGATTAAAAAACTGTTTTTCTTTCTTTTTACGTAGGATGTTTATACTTGGACGTGGGATGGCCCCGGAGGGTAAGGAAATTGTTGCAAACTGAACAAAAGTGCAGCAGTGCCTAAGTTATAATGCATGTGCAACATGTATTTGTACTATTAATATGCTCATGTGCCTGGATACAGCTCTTTCTCTACCTAATGATCTCTTGCCCTAAAATGCATAGACTTACTAAATATTGCTTATCAGAAACTAATATTGACCTGACTAATAGGTTGGCGTATAGGTTGACACAGGCCATTGAGGCCCACATTCATGGCTGGGGCTTTGTTAACTCGGTTCCAGTAGAATGGAATACTTAGGAGTATAATGCTACACCCTCCTTGCCGGGATGCTGGTCCATTCCTGGGCTACTCCTGCAGCAGTACATTGCTGGTGTCTATTATACACCTGGGCCGGGTTCAGTTCAAAGCTGGGTTAAGATAACCCAAGGTTAGTGCAAAATTTGAATTCAGATATGAAAGGGTAAAGAGCAAATTGAGTTAAATTCTTTTTGTCTTCAATATGACAATTGGACACTCTAAAAAGAATAGAGAACATTATCAGAAAAAAATGCTCTTGAACTGAGGATACAGAAATCTGGGTAAAAATGTAACCCCAGATTAGTGCTGATTGGCCTTCAAACTGAACATCTGGCCCTGGGGTGAAGAGGAGCAAAGTCTATAGAATCAACAAACAGCAATGTCTGAATCTGATGGGTTATTTAGGTGTTAACTTCTTGGCTGTCACACCTTCACCTGACTAATAGTTATGTTCTCGTTTTTAATATTTTTATTTCAGGGTGATATTAACTATTTTACTACTGTGCCAGTTGAACAATGTTGCTGAAATAGAGGTACATGTAATCCTACAGAAACGTTCTTGTCTATCCCCACGCTAACCTCATTTAAGAGCTGTGTGTTTCTCCTTTTGCATGTGGTCCCCAAAATAGTTTGTTTTCTTTATAATAACAAACTGGTTCCTATCAAAGCCATAATTGGCCATAAATCTGCTCAGAGGCCCCGATGGGAAAGACGAAACACACTTGTAACTTAGATTGTAAGCAATGTTGGTCAATGTTTATTTTTAAATCGTTTTACATCCGTAGCTTACAGAAACAATCATTTTTCTCCCATACAATTCTTATATTTCGAAAATTACACAGCAATGCCAATGGTCAAAATATACATTTTATACAAGAATCTTTTGTGGTTAACTTTGAAAAATGCAGGTTCTTAGTACAGAGTATAACCATGTGTGTTTTAATAATATTGTATTTGATATCTCTTACCAACAGTTTCTACCTGTCTGGAATCCTACGGAGGAGGTAATTGATATAATTTTTAAGTACTAGGTACACTTGTTTATGTTTATTAGAGATAGATACAGCAGCAAGTACAGAAAGTATGAGGGACATTCTTGTCACAGAGGATGCTAAATAGGCTGTTACTGGTTGCAGGAAAAAGAGAATCCTGAACTCTATGCTGAACGCGTTCAACAGTCTATGGCAAGGTGGGTTGTACTATAAGGACCGCAATATATTACTAGAATGTACAATTCAGTGTTCCTACAGTACGTTATGCAATTCATTCCATCTATTTTTCCTCATAATTTTACTGAGTCATTTTGCCACAGATTTCACATTAGACAGTGGGATATACCAAATGTGTCCATTTCAGAACAAATTCTATTCATTCAGAGCACTGCTCAGATACATTATCCTCTCATAACAGCCTGTACTCATCAAACATTAGTAAGAAGTATATTTACCATGCATATACAACTCAGTTGTACAATCATGTAGTTATGCCGCTACTGTAACTGTCTTATCAACCGATGGTTATGTTTGACATCTCTGTAATATCGGTAAGTTTTCTTTATTTTAAGTAATGCCTCTCAATTTCAAACTGATTCTGTTTTGTACGTGCTTATTTTTGGTGAATTGAGTAAATGTCAATTTATGTAAGATTGATATTTTACAAAATACAGATTAACTTATCTGTCAAACACGTGGGGTGGGAAATGCATAAGACAAAGGTGTCTGAACTTCCTCTTGGCTCAGTTATTGCTCTATTTTCTTGTATTTTTCTCTGAACATGTAACGCGTAAAAAGGACTGCAAAAGAACTGAACATAATTGGGAAATAGAAGTGCAAGGGGTTGGGTTGTGGTGGTGTTAATACCTCCACCCTCCCCACCCTTGTAATTGGCTTTTTCCCTCACTCTTCTCTATGCTTTGGGAAGTGAAGAGGTCGTGAAATGAGTATTTTGGCTAACCAGATATCCTCTTAGTTCTTAATAACCTCTCCTGTTTGGATGGGTACACTGTACTTTCTGTGTCTGTTTGAGCTGTATACAGTACCACAGTTGAACCTCTGCTAAACCGCCACCTTGGGGACACAAGAAAGTGTCCGTTGTAGAGAGCTAGGCAGTGGCGGATCCAGACTTTCAGATAAGGGAGTGGGGGGGGGGCGGGGGGCGGTCTCCAAAATACATTTTTTTCGGCCCTCCGGGCCTCATTTTAGTCGAAAAATAAGGGGGGGACCCGGGCCCCCGGGACCCCTCCCCTGGATCCGCCACTGCTAGGTTTAAACAAGGGTCGATGTATGGACTGTCCACCCAAAAATTGGCCGTTGTAGAGAGGTGGCCGTTGTGGAGAGGTGAGCGTTAGTGGAGGTTTGACTGTATCTTTTTTCGTAGGTGTTTAAATGTTCCTGTGACAGGCCACTCATTTGAGGACACCCTTCTGATGGCTGCAGCTACCAAACACGGTCTTCCACCTGAAACAGGTGTCATAGAGTTCACGAAAACTGCAACAAAGCTAGGGTAATTTTTTTTCTGGTTCATGAATGCATAAAAAGAAGACAAATAAAGAAGAAATATATTAAGCGAAAATCAGGAATGGAGAAGGGCACAGTATAGTTAACTTAAATTGCAATGATTATTATTAATGCTACTTTTGTCAGTTTAGCTCATTACTTCAATGATATAAGGTCTATAAAGCACGCGGCGATCCTTGCTGGCCACCCACTACGCGCACGGGGTCCACTCACTTCAGGGCTGTAATCGACATGGCCATCTTTCCCTACTAGCAGAGAATATGTCCCGTTTATTTTTGGTTAGAGATATAACTAAAAAAAAATGCCCCGACATCAGCATTTTTGAAAACCTTAAGTTTTTGCCTTGCATACAGCTAGACGATAGACCGTCGGTTAACTCGGTATTATAGCTTGCGATGCGTCGAGAAAGTTAGAATGAGAGCGAACAAGGATGGAGAAGGAGGGGAGAATATCTCCCACTCCTCCTTCTTTCCTTTTTTTTGCTCTATCTTTCGCAGGCTATTGGTTTTTTAAGACTCTTCTTCATTATTTTGGTGTGGATTCTGTGCCAGAACGTATAAAAATTTAATATCAAAGAAAGTGCAGGACCAAACTGGCATTCAAAGGACCTAATATTGTAGCTTTCCGGAAGCTGAGTACAAGATTATGTGACACATTTCTAATTAATAAACTAGTAGTTTGAGAATCCATCTGCCGATGGTAATCCGACTGATTAATAGTCAGAGACGAGAGAGAGATAGTCCAGAATAGGTGAAACGTAAAATCTCTCAGGTGTCTTCACTGTACCTCAAGAGTGTTGAATTTGATTGTCCTCCAGGTTGAACTTAGATTCCGTAAAAGAGCACCTCAAGAGATTTGCAGCCCTGGATTCTGATGAAGATGGACAAATATCTCTACAAGATTTTGCACTTCATTACAAGCTACCTATCTCTAGTCCTGTTAAGGAGCTCTTTTCCATCTTTGACAGGGTAATTAAGGACTTGATTTTCACAACGTTCTCTTGTTAGGTTCGGAAAAGGTGGTTTGTTGTGAGAGAAAGGTGTAGACGAGCGTTCATTGCGCTTTTGTGACTAGTTGGTTTGCCGTCAGCATGGTTCACGGCTGCGATGGAAGCGCAAGTGTAATTACTCGTTTAAACATTTTCCCTCTAATTGCGTTTGGGTTTATCCCCAGGTGCGTTTCCCCCTTGCCTCACGCGCGTGAAGATCGTGAACGTGCCAAAAAGTCAGAGTGCATGACAGTTGAAGAGTGCGTGACAAATCGAAATCACGAAACATTAGGGAGCTCATGCAAGGGAGGTTTTCAGCGACGCAGATCAGCCGGAAGTGAGCAACTTTTTCCTTTCAATTAGCTGTAACGCTTCCAAATTTGTATTGCTGAGTGCCTTTAGTCACATAAACACGATTTGACAAAAAATTTGGGCAAAATCATTGCCTAAGAATGAAAACATTCTACTTCCGGCAGACGTGCGTGGCTGAAAAACGTCTTTGCTAAAGTTCCCTATGACGCTGGATGGTTTCGCGTTACGTGGGCTTCGTCATCGTCCGTCCACCTAGAACCCTGGGAAAGAGGCTGAAGCTTCTTATGTCTGAAGTGCTATAAATTGTGCGCGAAAATATAGTAAATAGAGGAGGTTGAACTTTTTGGTTTGTTTGTCTTTCTTCGAGGATTCTTGCCTCCTTATAGACTGTAGCCTGCGTGCCGAATGCGCCGTCCAGGAATTCCTCCTTCATGTCCTTTCTTTTCTATTTTTTAGGAGAGCAACGGCGTTATTAACTTCCGACAGTACTTGGTAGGATCAGTTTGTTTGGTCAGGCTAGCAGCGAAAAAGGAAATCGCTGAGAGTGCTTTAAAGGTATTGTTTAACCTATCTTTTGAAAGAGAATTAACCTGTTCCACGCGTTCAAATCGTGGGGACGGCATATGAGCAGAAAAAAAAAAACAGGGAGGGGGTGGGATAGGGGGGTGAGAGCGAGGGAACACCTGTAGTACTTTTTAACAAAGCTCGTTCTTGGTGTACCAAATTCTGATTCTCCTCTCTCCGTCTCTCTCTCCCTTCCCCGCAATTTTTTCCCGCTCTCTTGCTTCGAGACGCACTCCACTATCCAAACGCCTGGAACAGAGTAAAAGAGAATACCTTGCCGAGATATTCTGTTATATGTGCATGGCGTTTCGGTTTATTTATATTATAACCTAACTTATGCCGTGGTCAAAATGTTTCAAAGATTTTGCAGGAGTACAGCAAGCCAAACAACAAGCAGGTCCTCCCTGACGGCAACATAGAAGATATTTTGAAGAGAATTTTACAGATTATCGATAACACAAACTATGAAAACCATAATGTGAGGAGCAGAAACGGTGAGTATGTCTGCATGGCACTGAAAAGTTACTGCCACATTTTCAGGGGTTAATTTGACGTTCATACCTTTGTGTGCGCTTAAGGTACGGTTAAACGGGCAACAAAAAAACGTGCAACTTATCTTGCAACATTGCTGCAAAACGAGTTGAATAGCGACGTGGTGCGTTTTACCACCCACATCATCAAATCTGTCTTGCAACAAACCAGGGGTCTTTGATACACGGGGATTATCCCCGTTCATTGACCCGACGGTTATGCCATGCTGATGAGCCGAAACAGCTGTCCATGGCTGCCACTGCCCGGGTGATATGACTGTCCGCTTGCGTGAGGTACTGGCCAGGCTGTGGGTTAGTGTATGTGTGCCCCTTGCTTTAAGTTTGCCTTGTTTTAACAACCTGGTTTGAACGAGGGTAGTAAAACGCGCAACATCGCTTTTCAAGTCGGGCGTTTTGCGACAACAAGTTGTGCGTTGTTGTTACCCGTTGTTCTAACCTGAGATCAGGCTCTCTTTTCGTTTCGCTTTGTAAATAACATGCTGGCGGGCAAGGCGGGAGTACGTAAGAGAGGATGTATGAGAACCGCTAAAATTGGGCCTGATCTTAGATTACCATTTTTTCTAAGCTTTAGACAAGAAAAACAAGACATTTATTACCTTAATATTATGACTTAAAATTTCTTGGCACGCAGTTAGCCCAAAAGCTAGTCGTGGATTGCCAAACTAATTCGGTAGAAAAGTACAAACATCACCTGATAATACGTAACCTGTTCCAGGCTCCAAGATAGTCGGGTCCGCTGAATTGACGAAGCGCCAACACGAAACTTTTAGGGGAGGAAACTGGGGAGAGGAGGGACCTTTTTCCCGCCCCGCCAACTTTTCGCGTGCTCTTCACTTTCGCGTCTTCCCCACTATCTGAGAACCTGGAACAGGCTAGATAATAAGTAAATAAAAATTAGGGAGGTAACTACAGTTTTATCTTGTACTATTGCCTAGTTGTGGTTGTCATCATAGAAGCTTTTTCTCCCCTTTACTTCCGCATCGATTTAACATAAGGATTTATATTTCTTTGCAGAGGAGTTTCAAGAATTTCTCTCCTGCTATCCTGAGTTGACTACATTACTATCAACTCTGCTGCCAAATAAGACCTCCGTGGACAATCACCCCAGGGAATCGATACTTATCTAAAAAGATTTTGTTAGTTTGCAAACTTCCGGCACTCGTGTTGAAAGTTTTGTCATAGGATAGGTCTCACTTGAAGGAACTGTATTAGTTGCAGTCTTGATGGACATTTTTTACCAAGATTTTCTTGGAGTCATTGGAAAGACAGGGACGTGCACAAGTCACAGTCTTGTTAATTTGCCAAAGTTTTAATTGGGTTAGAAAATGTTATAGGATAATGCATACAAATACTTTAGGATTTAGGGATGATGAATTTAAATTTCACAGGGTTTAGCAAAAAGCGAGATATTTAGATATTTAATTAAAGTATAAATATTTAAACTTTATCAAAGAAATTAATATGAAGCAGTAGAATGTATTTCAGACACATCCCAAGTTTCACTGCGATACGCTTTTTTAAATATTTCGTAGAAAAGTGTAGTATTAGTAGATTGTATTAGGTAATCTGTATTTAATTCTTGTATGAAATTAGAAAACTATTGTAAAATTTAATTCAATTAGCAATCTCAGCGGTAGCCCAGGCTTTCAAATATGGGCGTCGCCTCTTATGCGTAAACTTCTAAATGTAAGAATTTGTATAGGGGAAAAACGATTGTTTCAATCTGTAACCTACGTATGCGACGAGATTTAATAGGAATATTGCATGCCGACCCTAATATTAGAGAAGATGAATGAAATGCAGTATAAATAATAAACACAGTATCTATTAGTATAATACTTTATAAGAGAGAATTACTACTGCAATGCTGACAGTACGGTGCAGAATTATTTAAAATAATGTACAGTGTTTTAAATTCGCTTGTAAATGTTCAATTGTATATCCACTAGTAATTTATATTTGAAAAAAGTTCACAGAGAACGTTGTTATTTAATAAGAATTTTGACATAAAGCTTTTTTGAACAAGTAGAGAGGTGAAAAAGTGGAATGTTTACTAGGTATGAAAGGTTTCATTAAAGGTCGACTTTTCTCTCTATTTCAGCGAGAGAGTATTTATTTAGACTACGAGCAGTCTCTCTTTTTTCTGTAGTCCGTCCAGCAAAACGCGAAACACGCAAATGGCCACGCGCGTGACTGATGGCGCGAGACGGAAGAGGCACGAAAAAAGAGAGACTCTCTTTTTTCTTCTCGGGCTGCCGCCCTCGTTTCGCGCGTCTCGCGGCTTCGTCTCTCCCGCGCGCGTGCATTGCTCTCACTAAATCTGAAGAAAAAGAGAGACTGCTCCCCGGGGGGGGTACTCCCATATATGGGCTATATAGGTACGTGCCGCGAAATAGGGTATGGTTTTTGAGGTTCTCGGTCCTTAAATAGGGTATCTTTTTTGACCATTTTGTTTCTGTGTCCCTGGTGTGGTCCTTAGATAGGGTAGCTTAACTGTGCTATCTAATAC
Organism: Porites lutea; assembly: GCF_958299795.1. Classification (NCBI taxonomy): domain Eukaryota; kingdom Metazoa; phylum Cnidaria; class Anthozoa; order Scleractinia; family Poritidae; genus Porites; species Porites lutea. The sequence goes on along the minus strand of NC_133202.1, from coordinate 3,809,158 downwards.
TGGAGTATGAAAACGCCCGCCGGTTATGGTTGCATATTATTCAACTAGGCTTATTCTAGTATTTTATGCTTGATGCTATACATCCAATGTCACAGAGAAGAAATAAAGTTTTCCTTTTCATGCTATTAATAATTTTGTTTTTTCCTTGAATAGGGTGTCATTTTTCGGCATTGGGCCTTAAAAAGGGTATCAGTTTTCGCTTTCTTAGTCCTTAAATAGGGTTAGGGTTCACGAACCTTCGCGGCACACCCCTATCCAAAATTCGCCGGTGTACCCCCCCCGGGGACTGTTCGCAGTCTAGTATTTATTATTTTTTTATAAAAGGCAATTCCTTTACGGAACGTGATCATCATACGTACAAGTATTGTAAACCCCAGGTCCAGGGTGTTTCAACGTTGGAAGGAACCTGTAAGCCGGAGCGTGCAACTTCCATAGGAGAGCTTTAGCAACGACGACGGCGTTTGATTTGCAAAACAACAAATTTGCACGTGCATCACACTTTTTGTAAACATTTCTTTGCCGTCATTGCACGACTGTGGAGCAAACGATAAATTTTTCTTTTTCTTTCTAAACTTGAGTCGGGTCCCCAAGAAATCAGCTCCAGGGAAATTCGCCTAAATTTTGCATTTTCAGTAAATTGGAATAAACTCAACAGGGTTTGAAAAAACGCGCGAATTCATCCTTCAGGGGGGGAGCGTTGCGTGACAACACTAAAACGGCTGTGTAGCAGACTATTCATCCCTTCACTAAAAACGGTTCGAATGTCTCTAGAAAGAGGTACAATATTTTAAAGGGCACAAAAGACTCATCTTAAGTCCTGGGTGCGATATATATTTGGGGGTTTCATCTGCGGTAAAAAACGAGTAAATTTTGGCCCACTTGCAGAGAAGGGGAACAGAACGGGCCAGTATCCAGTAGGTTGCGGTCTGCGGTGATCGTGTTGTAACGATGACCTTATTTGGAAGATGAACCAACACGCGAAATCACTGACAAACTGAAGCGAAATATATTCGCGAAATGATGTGTTTACGTGATCTCCGGTGGTAATTTGCAAAACGCTGTTAGTGGTTGAAACTCAGCTCAAAATGACCGAAGTACCAAAGAGGAAAGTTATTTTGCGAGCCAAATCATTCATTGAACCTGAGGTTCAAAACCCTTTTACTTATCGCCTCGAGCTAACCGCCTGCGATAAACTCAAGGTGAGTGAAATGTTGTCATGACCTTTCCTTGTAGGTCGGAAACACAGTGTCTTTCTTAAGATAAAACGGGCCCAGAAGTAGAATGTTTTTTGTTTGGAAGAGTAGACAACCTTTGAAAATGAAATCATCTCCTAGCTGAATTAAGGTAAACAAAGCCTGTTTCAATGCAAATATCTGCAAATGATATCAGCCTTGCCATTTTGCCGCCAGAATTTGTGAATTCTTGTTTCTGTATCAAAACTCTAGTAAATGCGTGATATTGTTGGACAGTTTAGCTCAAGTTTATGCCCTGTTTTAGCTAAAACCGTGAGTGAGACAAAAATAAAAGCGAACCACTCCTGAAAATTTTGGTACTTCGATGCGGATCACAACAGACCCAAAACAAATAAGCTTCCCGGGGGAGGGAGAAGGGGGGACGAAGGGGTACAAATGGTAGCCTGCGTAGCCGGCGCTTGGAAGTGGTGGGCACAAGAAAAAACGGGCGCGCGAGAAGGAGACACACGAGGGGAGAGGGAGCGCCTGCACAGAAGGCCCCCGAAAATCGTTTCCCGCCCCCTCTCCAATTACTTGGCAGCCGTTGCGTGAGCTGTCAAAAGTTTTGACAGAAAATGACTGACCTCGCACAAACAAAGCGTGCCGCCAAAAAGCGTTGTACATTTTATCTTCGGTCTAAATATATCTGTTATAAAGATCAGCTGGGTTATCTGATTATAGAGCGATGGAGCAATAAACTGATGGTTAACACACAGCTTTAAATCTTTTTTAACTAAAGGCACAATAAATAGGAAATAACAAAGTCAAAACTGGGTATCTTTTAAAGAATGCATGCTGTATATTATAAAAAACTAAAAATATTGTTCTCTGAGCTTAATACTCAGCCACAACTGGACAGACACCAACGATCACAGCGTACGTGGAAAATGACCATTGCTTTTACTGCGCTAAGCTAAATTGCAGCCGTTTTTGGAGCAGACATTTCTTACTAAACGGACCTAAACTGTACCGACATGTTTTCTACTGCAGTTAAACGAGACATAAACAACAGACCTCAGGTCGCCTCCGAACGGCGAATAATACTAACAATAGTGAAATGTTTTTTCAAATTCGTGCCCCTGGTAAGAGTTTCATTTCATCAATCATGTCCAAGTTTTGATGGCATACGTTCCATCGGCAACACAAGCGGCCAAGTTCTCCTGAGCAAACGGAATATTTCCTCTGACCTTCATTGCAACAATTCAACAAATCTTTTGTCTCTCGCCACTTCTGCTAATGCGTATCTGATGTCAATTCTTTCCATCGTGAATACCGTTTGAACACTCCAACTTTTCTTTGAGATTACAGCCACATAGTCCCATTAAAACAGATTGAAGTGACCTCCAAGACCTGAACTTCAATTGTATACAGTTTAGTGGTTTCCGGAGATCGTGGTGTAATGTAAGATCTTCACTACGTTCTCCATGTACTATTGATTGACAGTTTTCTCCACCCGCGCGGTTAATTTTTCCCTCGGGAGCCTCTCGACCAATTGGAAATATCCGCACTCACAGAGTGCGAGTTGAAACGATTTTCGAGGGCCTTCCGTGCAGGCGCTCCCTCACCCTTGGCGTGTCTCCTTCGTGCGCGCCCGTTCTCTCTTTCGCCCACAACTTCCAAGCGCCTGCTATGCAGACTATACAAATGGCAGATTTTGGTCTCACTTAGGGTGGTCAGGACATAAAGCTAATAATTTTACTAATGCAGATATCACTTATGTTTGTTTGTAAAGAAATGTATAAAATAATGGGGCTTTCTTTATCTGTTACTTGCGCTTTGCCCGCAGTACTGCCTTAAGCTACATCCCTGGCCCTGGTTGATTAACCTTGGATAGCACTTTCCACGGGGGTAAATCACTGTCCAGCAGATATAAAGGGCATTTAAAACTTTAACTCAAGATTTCTCAATAGGACAATTGCTGATGATGTCATTTTACAACAACAACCAGAATCCTTAAGCTTGTTGTTTTCTTGTGCAAATTGGGGCTGTTTTTTTAATCCTCAGTTGAATTTTGTAATTTAAATAAGAAAGCAAAAACAAAATGAATTCTAGTAGTTGTAGTCAACTGTCGATCGTCACCTTGAAAATGGCCTATTTCTCATCAATTTTTTAAAATCATTTTTAGATTTCATTGCAGCCATACTAATTTTTTTGTTTTACAATATTTTCATTCCAGGTTGCAATTCTTAGCTTTACTCTGTTTCCTATTAGGCTTCTCTGTTTGTTTTTTCTGCTTCTTCTGGCAAGCTTAATAGGAACACTAGCTACTGTATGCATGAAAAAAGAGGAAGAGCCTAAACCTTTGTCAGGATACAGAAGGTCATTAATAGAGCTCTGCATATATTTCAAATTATTTATGTTTAAGGATGACTTGTAGACAAGATACCTGAGACCCTTGTTTGAAAAACTGAGACCTTGCAACAAACATTTTGAGATGCACTTCTAGATGGAAAGAAAGGCAAAAATGACTGTGACATACTTATCATAAAATAATGTTTTCAAAGGTTTGGGATTGGATACCGTACTTTGCAGTTTTCCAGAACCATATGCTGATGATGCAAGTGAAATATAATATTTATTTACTTTAGACAAAAAGTGTGCTTGGTCTGTCTTAAGGTTAACTGTACAGCATATTAAATTTTGTCCCATGCAATGCCAATAGAGTACCGAAGTGTGACGTCATAGAAAATGAAATTTGTGAAATTATGGGATTTGTTAATATTTTCTGAAAGAACAATGTCCAAGACGCCTACTCGCCAAAAATTAGCAATTTGGGGCAGATTGTCTCTGAGATATTAGCCCAGTTATGCTCCGATGACTCCATACAAATCCTTCTAAAACTTACCTGGTTCCTAATCTTATGAACCAAGCCAAATTTAGAAGGATTTGTATGGAATCGTCACAGCATAACTGGGCTAATATCTCAGAGACAATTTGCCCCAAATTGCTAATTTTTGGCGAGTAGGCGTCTTGGACGTTGTTCTTTCAGAATATCTTAACAAATCCCATAATTTCGCAAATTTCATTTTTATGACGTCATCACTTCGGTACACTATGGTGGGTAGGATTAAGCAGGAAATGAGGTGCATCCAGTATTTGTCAAATGTTAAGGGTCTAGTGGTAAGCAAATGTCATAGATTCGATAGTACAATTATGGCCGCAGCTTAGGAAAGAGCTCATCACATGACTGTGACAAACTTGTACTGTGTAAATCGGCCTTATTTCCTACGTGTTTCTTTTCAAACTATATTCAGGATTATGAGGAAGCCACTACGGGGTATTGGACGAGCAATGCTATTCTGCATGGGTTTTCACTGGATCAAAGTCAAAGGCCGACTTAGTAGCCCTGAGGAGGCTCCTATTCTTGCAGTAGCACCACATTCATCATTCATTGATGCCCTTGCATTAGCTGTAATTTGCATCTCATCACCCATTTCTCGCAAGGAGAATGAGTCTATACCACTTGTAGGAGGTTTGTTTGTATCTACACTTCAGAAGTTGGCAACAAGCTTGAGGCACCAAAAATGTTTTTTATTGTCCCAGACTATTAAATGGATCTTCAAACTTTGTTTCCAAAGCTTGTATTGTACTCACAGGTTTTAATTTGGCTAGTATGAGTGGCTGGCAGATGAAGTGAGTTTCACAAATAAGAAAAAAATACTGATTGTTTTGAGATTTTAGTTCAATCAGATATAAGATATCTGAAGCCTGCATGCATGGTTGTGTATCTTATACTTCAACTTTGAGTTATGACAAAAACTCTTAAACTCATTGTCTCTTAGTTCCCCGTGATAATTTATTATTGTCTTTACAAAGCTCTTAAAAAAGGAAATTTGATGAAAAATATCTGTGATATAACTTACATAATGAAAAACCTGACACACAGACTTCAGGGCTGTGCTCTAGCAAAGCAAAGCCTGGCGGCCACTCTAGCACTCTACTTTTGCTCGTGGAAAACTCTAGAATGCTAAGCACCCTAGATTTCACAGGATCAGAGCACCAGACTCCCTTCATTTTTTCTTTAGAGCACAACCTTGGACCTGACTGTTGGCAAAATTGTTTAGTTTATGTCTGTCATTTCCCAGTTGTATGACTTTATTGGGTGGCTTGGATTATTATTTATAAAATGACTAAGATAGTACATGCACTTTGATTGGCCAAGAGGCGTGTTTGCATTAGAGTTTGTACACATAGTTAATTGTGACTTCAAGATGTTTTGCTTCTCATGTGCTAATCACGCTTGCACAAAATTGAAAAAGTTTTTGAGTTGAAAACTCGACAAGTTTACTTTATTCACCCATTCCCTCATCGGCTGAAACTTTGAAAATCTTTACAAATATGCTGTGTCAATTTTTTTCGCTTAAGCTGGCGTTTTAAGCGAGAAATATCCATATTTTGGAAAGTGTCTTTTTTGCAAAACAAGAACTGATTACGCATGCAAGACTTTGTGTACAAAACGGCGTGACTGGTAAGAATTTTTCTTTTAATCAGTGTCATAACCAGAGTTTTGCGTTTTTTTCTCGGGAAAGTTAATTTATAAAAGCAATAGAAAACATAGAAAACTTTTTTCCCGTATTGGCATAGCCTGATGTAAACACTTGCAGGGTTGGGAGAATTTCTTGACAGTTATGCAAGCCCTCCACTTCGTCTCAGGTTTGCAGAACTATCTCAAATTCTCCCAACCCCTGTCATGTTTATGTCATGTTTATATCAGGCTATACAAACACGGAAAATGTTTTCTATTGCTTTAATCTTTCAGCGGCAATATGAAAGTTGTTGCCATTTCCTTCTAGATACTGCATACGGAATCCTTTATGACTTGATATGTCAATGATATTATTACCCCTTCTTATTACGTAAAAAAGCTGAATTTGATTAGTTATTTATGATCTGAAGAAGGACCATTTTGACATGTAAATCCCACAGTTTGCGCTAAAGCCCTTCAGCCTGTTTATGTGTCAAGAACAGATCCAAATTCAAGAAAAAAGACAATTTCTGAAATAAAAAGACGAGCAACTTCTGGTGGAAAGTGGCCACACATAGTTATATTTCCTGAAGGTTAGTAGATTTATCTCTGGTGGGAACAAGTAGGTTCCTTCTCTTTCTTGCTGGTCCTGACCTCAGCTGATTTTCCCAACTCTTTCCATGAAAGGTCATGCGTTGTTGGGCTTTGCATTTATACCAAAAAAGGGGGTAAATAACTAAAAAAAAGAAACAAGATACAAATTAAAGAGAAAGTGTAGTTGGAGTTTTTTTACTTATGCAGTTATGGAGCAGCTGTTAACTTGAAACCTATGATGGTGGCCCTGTGCAATTAGCTTTCCATAATACTATGCTATGATTCTTATGCTCAAGAGATTTGCCCTTTTCTTCTAGGAGGTGGGGCACCATTTTTCGAGTTTGCAGAAGGCTCACCAATAAGTTATAATAATAATAATAACAATAATTTAATTTAATTTAATATCTGGTACTTTAATTTATTTCCTCTTGCAAAATGGCCCATTAAAGACTGTCTGTCTTTGTGCTTTTTTTGATTAACAAATCATATTGGCTTTAGCTGCTGAATTTCTCAGTTTATAACTTATATTATTTTGCTCTTCTCAGGAACATGTACAAATCGAAAATGTCTGATCACATTTAAGCCTGGTTAGTACAAATAACTTGACTATTTGTTGAAACTTAAACTGCTGTGGAGAATTATTCTTTTCACTGTGACTAATGGCCTCTTATGTAGACATCCTTAGGGCTTTGTTACACATTTCTCCTTTACGAATGCATAAATAAAGCCGTCATAAAAAACGTCTGCTTTGGAGACTGTAAATCTGATCTTTTGCTTGTTATGTGATTTTGCCTTCCATTTTTTGTTCTTAAACTGTTCATTGCATATCAGCCAATCAGAAAGTTCCTTATTTTCACCCGTCAACCTATTAGAAATGCTTTTTCCCTTTATTTTATCATCAAGCCATGCCCCAAAATTTTTAGTATATTAAATAGATATTATTTCATCACAAATTACATATGACATTTTAATTTTTTTTTCTTGGGTCTATTTATTTTCTCAGGTTATGTTTTTGTTGTGTCAATAGGTGCTTTTTACAGTGGCTGTCCTGTTCAACCAGTTGCCCTAAAATATCCTAACAGGCTGGTAAGGGAGGGTTTACTTGACACCAGGGCAACTTAACACCACCGCAAGTTCACTTCAGTTACCTCTCATGGCTCAGTGTATTTTTTTATATGATACCACCACAAAATGTCATGCCCATGTGAGTCACACCGGTGTGAGTCCACCCCAGTTGTTGTACTGGAGTGAGAATTTCACTCCTGTAGGAAATTTTGCAGCATTATCATGTAAACATGAAACAACCGCTTGTTTTGGTATGAAAAAGGTCTGCCGGTAGACTGCAATGGGTTAAAAAAGCACATGCGTAATGCGTACACAGATTTTGCCACTCCCTAACAAAAATTGGCCCTCTGTTACATTTAGGTCCCACTGTATAAAGAAACAGTGATGACAATTTTGTCCCAATTTTGGCATCTTGCTTGCTAGGAAACTGATGCTCTGCGGATGAGGGAAATTATTGGAGATAAGAAAGTAAAGGAGCTTACCATTAGTTAGAACTGGATTGCCAGATCAGTCCAGTGGCAAAGAGAATTCCACCGTTAGTCAGGGCTGTTCGGCCACTGGTCAGTCAACACCTAAAATTTGTGCCCCGAAGTAACAGATTTTAAGCAAAATCTATCAAAAAAAGCCCATTTCATTGTTAAAATGAACAGTCCAACTGACCAATTAATTGCCCTAGCTTACACTCATTTTTCTTAAATTTTTTGTGCCTGTAGGACACTGTGACATGGACATGGTCTGGGCCAAGTGCGTAAGTCATTACCTATGTTTTCATCCTAGTTTTCAATGATCAGAATTTAACTCTTTGGACAATGAGTCTAATCATTTCACCTTCCACATGTAAGTTTAACTTAAAGTACACAGACAGCATGTTCCCGAGTTCCCCGCGACTCTGTATCAAAACAAGGTTATGTGCTCAGCCTTTGATATGGATTGGAAATGATTTTTCATTCTCATGCAAATAAAACTCATTTTCACAAGAAAGGTTGTGCACTTGGCCTCATTTTGAAAGTGAGTGTTTATGGAACTCGGAAGTACCCTATTTTGAGTATATTATATATGTGAAGGAAAATTGTTATTCTTTTGTTTTAGAATCACCCTTCTGTGGTTGACCTTATGCCAGTTTCATAACTACATGGAAATAGAGGTATGATTTTTGCTTGTTATATCTTTTGAAATGAGAATTCCATGACTGGTTGCAAGAGTGTTGGTTAGGTTAATGTTCCAGATGATGTTTCTTAGCTCAGTTCATATTCTCTCTTTTGTTATTGACAGATTCTGCCAGTATACAAGCCTGATACTGAGGTACATCACTGGGATATATCTTATTCATCTAGATAGGCTGCTTAGCATGCCAGTAACCCTTTAGACCAAGTTATGAAGGGGCGATTTGTTACTCAAACTTAAAAATCTGTGGAGGAAATCCTGTAAGTACAGTAACCTCTTTAGCAGACATTTTACATGGTGCTATTTATTTCTAAGGATTTTACAGAAAGAAATTTGGAACTTTTGTTAACTTCTTTTTTGAAAGAGTTAATATTTATAACTCTTCTGTCAGATCTCGTTTAACTACTGACTTTTATTTTAGGAAATGCATGATGGAAAGCTATTTGCAAGAAATGTACGAGAGCAAGTTGCAAGGTGTAACATAATTGTATTGTGTTTAGCACTTAGTTCCATCTCAAGGAACGTTTCTAGTATGCACTGTAAAGCACGTTGAAAGATGACATGACTATGGTACAAAAAAACGTTTCTTGGACTAGAGAAGAAAATAATCTTTCGCAGCATTCTCTTGTAGTAGCAACTTTGCCCAACAGCCCTGAGATACACGCCCTCCTTCCTCCCCTCCCCTAACAGCAAATGTAGTTGTCAAATTGAATAGCAACAAATTTTTGGCCAATTTTGCTCCTTTTTTTACTCTCTATGGTGACCAGAAAAAAACGGCCCAAACAGCGTTTTAAAAAGGAGTCAGTTAAGAGCCAATATAAGTATATAGTTGGCCTAGCAGTTTAAAAAAAGTCGTTGTTTCCTTCGTTATAGAGTTTTACGGGTTCCTGTTACAGAACACACATATGAAGACACACGTCTGATGGTTCAGGCATCCAAACAAAACTTACCTTCCACAGCTGGCTTAGTGGAGTACCAGAAGATTAGCTCCAAACTCAGGTAGGCAACACGCAACGATAGCCGTAGCAATCGACGGCATAAAAATTCAAAACATATTTCTGAAACGAAAACACGGTGTTTATTGTCACACTCCCTATCCCCCCTTCTCAATCCATTTCGAAGAAATTGACCTCAAATTGTTGTAATAGGTTGTCTCCCGGGAGCGAGATTTATCGCGAACCAGTCAAGAAGCTTGCAATGCCGCAAAATCATACTCGTGGCCTGTCATAAATGTACATTGCTTCTATTTTATTTACGCGCATTAAATGTACGTGCGTATGCACGCAAAAATTACGAGACAGTGGAAATCTACCCTAATAGACAAATTTACTCTTGGAAAAAATATTTGCTGAAGTTGTTCTGAGCATCAGGTTTTTTCTTATTGTATCCCGGCCAGTATCAAACTTGAGAGTATGAAAGATCTTCTGGATAGGTTTGCCGAGATAGATAGCAACAGGGATGGGCTGGTGGATTTGGAGGAGTTTGCTGAGTACCTCAACTTACCCGTCACGCGCCAGGTCAAACATCTCTTTTCCCTCTATGACAGAGTGAGTATCACACCTAAGTTTACACTGTAAATAATAACTGCAGCGTTAACCCTGAAGATAGGGCCGTTTCTGCGTGTTACAGTCTTACAAAGATGGTCGGTGCATTGCTTGTTATTCTGTAAATCATTTCAGTGCGCACATTTCCTTCTTATAAGTTAAAGTTCTGCGAGCGAGGAAATGCGCGCACTTGTTGTCTTACAACGCCTAGCCATCTTCTGCGAATGAAATCTCCCTTCTTTTATATAACTGGAGGTTATTATCGTAAGCCTGCCTCTCAATTCAAATCTTCTGAAATTTGACGAAATTGCGCGCACTTGTCATCTTATAACCCTTAGATATGCTGGGGTGATTCCGTGCAAACACTTAAATGCCATTCCAACGTCTCCGACTTCAAGTTGCCTAACAACTGGCAGCCAATGGAGTTGCTTTAATATGGGGGTGATGTAGTCAAATTTCCTTGCCCCTGTGGCAACCCTAGCCTCTCAAATCAAATCTTTGGAAATTTGACGAAACAGGAAGCGAAGAAAAAGAGTTTGTGAGACGCTAATGAGAACAAGAAAAGTGAACCAGCCATTTTCACTGAGCTGTTTTGCGTCTTTGCTCACAAATCTCTCGCTAATAATTGGAATAGGCCATTTCCGAGTTACAAAACCTTTCTTGTGAAAATGAGATTTATTTACTGAGAATAAAAAAATAATTTTCACGTCAATAGCTTCGCTAAACAGAGGCTTGGGGCGACTCTGGGATGCATCATATTCAGCAGTTATGCCATCCACTCTTTAATGACACTGGTAAATGCGCTCACTAGTCTTATGTTTTGCTTTTTCCGAAGGATGAATCTGGTTATTTAGACTTTCGTGAATATCTTATTGGCTTAGCACTAGTGTCCCAACCCGCTAACACTGAAGATGTGATGAAAGTGGCTTTTCAGGTTGGTACCTTCCAAATATTGCAAACTTAACTGTTTTCGCGTTCGTTGAAGTAACCACCGTATTGCACGAATTTTTTGCGTGAGTTTAATTTCGCTGATCGTCAATTTTTTTTTGCATTTTGCTGAATGATTTTTGTGACCATGAAAGACTTGTTTGTCACTTGCTGGAAATTAATTTCTTGCGATTATCTGGAAGTCGTGTTCAAGTTGGAATTACAACACTTTCGTTTCTTGATTAAGTTACGTGCACTCGAAATATAAGTGAAACGACGTGCAGAGATTATTATATGTTATATAGATTATTATTATTATATTGTGGGCGACAAGAGGAGCCCGCAATCCTAATCTCCAGCTGGATATGACGCATGCGTTGCATGCCTGTATATAGCCAGCATTCGTTTGGACTTCCACTAAGAATTAAAGGAATGCACAGAACACAATTTGATCACGCGCCTTTGGACCTTCTATCACTCGTAATTTGATCACGTGTGTTTGACTATCTGTCACGTGAAACTTACGCAAAGGACAGCGATGGAGCAAAAGCGTAAAAAAACCCGCCTGCACTCCGTAACCTTTGGTTATTGCTAGTTGGTAAGTGTATAACAGAGTATGTCACAGTATACAGTGATAGTATACAGATTATTCTCCTCTGTTCTCACTTCACTTTCTCTTCAAGGCCTTTGACATGAATGGTGATGGAAGAGTGGACGAGACAGAACTTCGCCACATTCTTCAGAGCGCTTATCCTTCCATCACAGACTTGAACGTGAACTGTTTGTTTAATCAAGTGGACGTAAACCACAGAGGATCAGTCACATTTGGTAGGTGCACGTCGACATTTTGATGTCATTAGTGCGCTAAATTAATCAGTCGTTGTTACGTAATTGAATACTCTCCAAGCCGGAGACTTTGCGAATAATAAAACTTGTCGGGTTACCTTGCTCTGCGGCAATGCCCAGAAGATCATACTCAACCTACTTATGAAACGTTTCCTGGGTTCAGACCTTTCACATTTTTACTATTCCTAGGGTCTGAAAGGGTATTCGCGGGATCCATGATTTGACCAAAATACAGTGCAGGATTCGGGAAACGTTAACAGGTTACGGGATTTGATTGATACCCGGGATACGGACTTCGCCAATTTATGGGCATTGGTTCAGGATTAGTGTCATTAGGAAAAAAAACTATATTCGCGATAGCGATGACAGAAGTTCGGGATGCGGGTTTCTCGTGAGAAAAGAGCGGGAATGCAAGCGGGATCAGGATCCTCCTTTCCAGACCCTATATTACGGGCTGATTGCATAAGCCGGGCTGGCTTGTTTTGCCAGGATCGCGTCAACTTTGAGATTACGTGACAACCCAGCCAGCCCGGATACCTGGAATCGCGGTCTTGTGATCGAGATGGCGTAATACCGGGGTGAATGTTAAAAGGTAGACCAATTCTGAGTTGCCTCAAGCCTCTGTTTCAAAGCGAGGCTAAGTGCGACCTCATTTTTACAAGAAAGGATTTGCACTTAGCCTTGTTATGAGAGTGAGAGTTTTTGGAACTCGGAAGTGGCCTATACAATAAATCTGTCGATCAGTCGACTTCAATTGGTTAATTGACAGAAGATTGATTGCTTCTTATTTCTTTAGAGGAGTTTCGTGACTTCGCTCTGTCTCATCCAGAATATGCTGTTCTGTTCACCGATTTCAAGGAAAACCAAACGGAACGGGCGAGTGTGAATCCGAGCGGCCAAAACCAGGAACACATCCAGTTAGAAGCTGAGGCCTGAGTTATGGGATGCTGTCATCATGGCCAGCTCTGTTTTTAACCAGGCTCGTGTTAGCTTTCGTAGCTGGCGGGATTTATCGCGCCTGCCTGCTTCATTCTTCAGGTGCTTTTGTTGAGGCTGTGAAGCCGCGAGAAGAATGGAGAAAATTGATTCAAATTGATTCTTCGCGGCTTGCGCAGCTCTGCTACCAAAAGCATCAACCCTCTCCGATCTCGCCAGCTACGCAGGTTAGACTTGACTAGACTCATGGGAAATCCCCCGACTTGACACAATCACCAGCACCTCCTAGACGAAAATTCTCAAAAAAAAACACTGCGTTATACGTTGCTATTTAAGTAAAAAGCATAGCTTTACAAGTATAAAAAGCACGTTCTAAGCTATCCACGTACCGAATGAAGAGGATTATATACTCATCATATTTAACTCAACTAAAAGTGGACCTAAAATAGCGATTTTAAACTCGTACTAAAAAATGACCTATAGGCCCTTTTATTTATCGTCATGACTATGTTGTAGCTTTTGGTTGTTAAAGGTATGAGAAAAGAAACGTAAATACATGTATTCTTAACGGAAGGGTTTTTTGCAAAGGATGGTTCATTTTGAATTTGAATTTATCCGTTTGTTAAATGGCCGTAATTTATGTTTTTAATTCATACCATGGATCAATCTTTATTTAAGGCTTGGCAATGATATTTTTTAAACTTAGGTTTCAACATTTTGGCTGTCGCTTAGGGGTATAAATACGCGTTATGTCTACCCGCATGTATAAAGTACAAATGATGGTTATACGGGGGACAGGTGCCCTCAATTAAAAGTGAATTGACGACGAATTGAATTTACTCCCCCCTCAAAGGGTTTTCACGATTGAAATATGCGTTAAATTATAATATTATTAATAGCTGGTGCAATAATGCAAGCTATCTACCATTATGCACAATGATAAAAAGCAAGCTAATGCGACAGGGAAAATGTGTCGCCATAGTTTCAATAAAAAGGCATGTGAAAAAATAGCCGAGATATGAAATCCATTCACTAGCACTAGTTACTAGTTAAGTCAGTTTTCAAGAAAAGAATTGATTTTTTTTTCCGATCATTTTATGGTATCGTCTAGTGAGTAAAATATTGATTGGGGTTTTTTTCGTGTTTCTATGTGTTAGCCCCAGAGATAACTAGAGCCCAGCTTGCCCGATTACACCAATGAACAATACACGCAGAGAATGAAATAAACTTTGGTCTCACTAAACCTCGTGAGTTTCAAGCTTTTCTTGTTTTGTCTCATCTATTATGCCTGTAAACCAATAGAAAGTTCGACTGTTCCTTAATTATACAGCTATCTTGTTCTTGAGGCCATGCCTTTGAAGTGTTTCGTTTCCCATGGCCCAACTCGTGAAGAAGGAGAGAATCTCCCTAGCCTGAGATAAGGCCGACTTGTTGCCGCGCCTCTAATGGTTTCACCGCGAAGGCACCAGTGGAAGCGTCGCGAAAAGTCGCTGGTTGTAAGTTAAGGCTTCGACATTTCAAAAGCTTCAAAAGCACATCATCCTTTCCTTCTGTGTAGACCTCATCTCCTTTTCTTGTTAAATGTTCCTTTTTTTTTTCCGTATGAAATATTTGGGTAATCAGTATCTTTTGTTAAGACGGGCTTCCCGTAGGAAAAGTGAACGACACATCCAGAAGTCGTCGCTTTTTTCATATGCTATTGTTTAAACAATCGCAGAATCCTTAAGCGCCTGAGATTCACTGTAATTTCTTAAAACGTTGACTTGTTATCAGTATCATCATCATTATTACCTCACCCTATCCTCTTCGTGCCTCGTGGCACATAAGGCCTTCACAGAGTCCCTTTACTTTTCTCGGTTAACTGCTACGGTCTTCAATTCCTCCCACGATTGCCAGTCTGCTTCTGTTCCTTCCTTTTCAACCGATCTCCTCCAGGCCCCGGTTGTTCAAACGTTGGATAGCGCTATCCAACGTTTGAACAACCGGGGCCAGGTGGTCTTTGGTTTTCCTTTTCTTCTTTTTCCTTCTGTTGCCCAAGTCATGGCTATGTTGCAGTCGCTGTTTTGGTCCTGTTTTAGTATATGTCCAATCATCTTCTGTCTACGCTGCTTCACCTCTTTACTCATAGGCTCATGCATGTCTGCTCTTTTGTAGCATTCTTCGTAGACACTTGTTACGAAATACATCCCCTGCTCTGTCATCTCCCTTGTTCATTTTCCAGGTTTCACATCCTTACAACAGGACTGGCACTTCCAGTGTTTTATACAACCACAGTTTTGTTCTTCCAAAGATGTTTTTTTAAGCGCCAGATCCTCTTTACTCTGACAAATCATTATCATTATAATTTTATTTTATTCATCTCTTTATTTTTTTGTCCAAATGATCAACCGACCCAAGAGAAGGTGATAGGAAACGAAACACCGAATAGGAACACCAAACGGAGGGGAGCTCGATGGTTAGGGGTGATTTAATCTGTAAGGTTTTATTCAATAAAGAAGAAAACGAGTGTATTATACGTGGACTGTTACAATA
This sequence comes from Porites lutea, assembly GCF_958299795.1. Classification (NCBI taxonomy): domain Eukaryota; kingdom Metazoa; phylum Cnidaria; class Anthozoa; order Scleractinia; family Poritidae; genus Porites; species Porites lutea. The sequence goes on along the minus strand of NC_133202.1, from coordinate 3,793,853 downwards.
AGTGGAAGCTTCTTAGACAAGCCGCCGATTTGTTTTAAGATTCTCAACTGATTGACAGCGTCTCCATGACAACATTAGCTGAAACAACAAACGTGAGGGAAGATTCGCAACTGTTCAAATATGAAAGTATTACTTGACGACATTTTGATAAGCCAATGTAAAGAAAAATCGAAAAGAAGAGGCGTGAATAAATTTTTCAAAGAAAATAATATAAATACAAATTGACGAAAAATACCACTCAACAACACGGGAGCCATGGCTATATAACGCGTAGGCAACATAGGACGAAGTTGCCGCCCTATGCGTCTTTCATCTGGGGAGTTGTCTTAGAACTATGGCGAATTCATCCTTTTTAGTTCCACCAAACTCCACGAAAGTTAAAAGCGATGTTTTTACAGCCGCTGGGGTGCTGGTAGTAACATTAACAATCACTGTAACGGTTCTAGGCGACTGTTTGATCTTTGCTGCTTTCTTTTCTAGCGTAGGTATCCGCACAAGAGCGAACTTGTTTTTTCTCTCATTAATCACTGCGGACATTCTCCAAGCTGTTCTTGTGATGCCGTTTGAGATGGTTCGTATCATACATGACCCCGAATGGCCGCTCAGTGTGGCGGCAACAAAACTATGGAACTCTTTGTTTGTTTGCTTTGGGACGGCGTCCGCGTACAACTTAGCTGCAATCGGTCTAGAGAGGTATCTTGTCATATCCCACCCATTCGAGCACAGTTCTGGCGTCATTTCAAAGAAGAGTCTCGTGGCAATAGCCTTCATTTGGCTTTACGCAATCTTGAGTGGCATCTTTAGCTTATTCGCCTGGAAAACTCCTCAACACGACGAGGATAAGTCTGGCTTTTCAATCTCCCTTTCCTACGCTATTCCATTACTGATTTTAGACAATCTTCTACCACTGGGTATCTGCATGATAACGTACATCCTCATCTTTCGAATCTCGCAGGATCACTCATACAGACTGGGCCTCCTGTGCGGTTGGAGTCTTGATGGCCACAGAATACGCATTGCGAAGGAGAAAAAATCTATCCGAACTCTCAGTCTTCTTGTTGGCACATTCACTGTGTGTTCGCTACCGTTTTTTATTTTTCACGTAATCGACATGGCCTTCAATGAGAAACTTCCTAACCGTCTATATGCGAGTCACGTGGTTAAATGGCTGTGTTACGTCAATTCTGCCTGTAACTGGGCGTTGTATGGTTTTCTGAACCAGGACTTCAGAGATGTTTTGTTTGCTGTGTGTTCCAAGTGCCAGCTGCGCATTCTGTCAATTTATGGGCGTTTGATGAACTCCAATCGTGTCGAACCATTGTCGTAAATTATATCTAATTAGAACCGCTTTAGTCAGGTCTCTTAGTGCAAAATATAGGCCGGATCGTTACAGACGTGACAAAAGTGTCAAATTTGGCACAGAGCTTCCTTAGCACCTACCGATTAATACTGGAGGGGGTGCCCGTTACAAATGGTCCTAATTACAGATAAAAGGGGGGGTTAACTTTCACCTATAATAGCAGATTGGGCGTCCTGTGGTGAGTACTCTTCTTGTTTGATTTGGCTAAAAAACATTTGTTGCAAATTTTTAAGTTTTTAATTTGGTAATGATTAGTTGTTGTTACACTATTCAAAATAGTTTTACACGTACATAATACTGACTAGTGCCCAGTCTCCACACGGTAAGTGTGGCCATGTTCATTGTGCGGACTGTGCGGCTATCAGTGTCACTGCTAAGACTTGCCAGTGATAATATCATTACATATCAATTTAAACAGATCACAAAGCCAGCTTTCAAAGATGTCATACAATAACATAAAACTCAAATGTATCACATCCTAAACGATAGAATCGTAAAGTTTGACATGCCACATGAACGACCTCATGAACCGTAACTGACAACGCGCCCACTTTGTAATTGTGCAGCTAAGATAAGATTATAATTTGCTTCGTTGGTAACCCTGTCCTTGAGATAATGATTAAAAAATGTCAACCTCCTCCTCAGGGGGAAAAGGGGGAGCAAGGGTGGCACAGTTGGTTAGTGCGCAGCCTTCGGGGCAAGAGGTCCCGAGTTCGAGCCCGGTGTCAACACCTCCTTATTTCAACTTCTCTTTTTTCTGTGTAGCTTTGACTAGCTTTAAATACCTTTAAAACGGAGAATTAATGGAGAGAGAGGGGTAAAAGGAGCGCACCGTCGACCTCAAGTTTATCACTTATTATTACTGTCACGAGTTATTGACGTAAAATATGGTCGCTTTACCTTTTTCTACCTTTTTATTAAGCCCTGGGGACGAGGTTGTAAAACATGCCTCTCCAGGAATTTTTAACACTCTTTACTTTTTGCACATTTGCATTTAAAAAGAAGTGTATGAGGTCCCTGCATGCCTATACACCTGTAAGCGGCTCATTCACTTCAGAGCCCTTGGACCAGAGTGTTAATGGTACGTCTATACGATCTTTAAAAAAAAGGAAGGCCGTCGCGTGCGTTACAATTTACAAACAAACTAACTTCAGAAGAGCTGAAATTTGCAGGAACAAGGCCTCTTTTAGCCAACCAATGATGCATCATTTATGAAAATGAATGTAATTTGTTTGATGCGATTAGGCGAATACCCCGTGGTTACGAAATCTTACGATCATGAATTCCTCAAGAGCAATTCAGTTACCAGCTTTTCACAAAATAATGCTGTGGAAAATTACCTAAAATACCAAAAAAGCAAGGGTCAACAATAATTATGGCCTGGTCCCTTATAATAATGGAGTGGTCATGATAAAGAAGCCCATCAGCCCCAACTTTGACCACTCAAACAGATTTTTGACAGATTACATACTGCAAAACTTCGCATTCACTTATGCCTATGTTGCCACACCAGGAGCCTACAAATCGGCTCCTGGTTACACCTTGTTTTTATTGCTGAATATCATTCTAAAGAGCTTTACGAAATATTTTGTTAGTAGGGGTGTTTTGAACATGATTGGTATTTAGAGATGGTGACAAAAACGAACATAGAAATAGTCACAAAAAAACAAGACGCATGAAACAACCGCAATCTAATATTCGTTTAACACCGATATAATGGCTTCTTTGGCTGCTGTGCTGACGTTCTTGAAGATGGCCGGTAGTATCACAGCTAGTCCCGGGTTAGGTATACCGTTTATTACCAGTTTCACGGTTCCTGAGACTTAGGGCCTGTTAACATAAAGGTGGGAGACCCCAGGTAGGTGAGGTAACCTGCTTAGGTGGGGTAAAAAAATAACCCTCCTTTACATGCAATCTTACAACCCCGCCATCCTGGGGTCCAGTTTCTCAAGATTATATGAATGGTCGCTAACCATGTAAACAAGAAAAATGCTAGCAAACCACGTCTACGCTCAATTGCTGCTCTTGCTGCAACCTTCAGTGTTGTGGCTTTCTATTGTTACCTTTAATAATTATGTGAAGCCACCCAGCGCCAAAGTGAATTTTGCGCGAATTTGATGTATCTCGAATCCGACCCCGACTAGCCTGGGTTTCCTTACCTTGAAACGCTGACATGGCAAAATTTGACCTCAGCTGAGAGGGTTACCTGGTGTGGCAGACCGGGCTACCCACCTTGAAGGATGACCCCACCTATCATGTAAACGTGATCAAATTAAAATGAGAGATTATATGGACAGGCGGGTTACCCCACCTAAGTGGGTTACCATTCCTACCTAGGGTCCCCTTCCTTCATGTAAACAGGCCCTAAAAGTTAGCCCGGCCCCCTTTCTACAGTTTCAGCAGTTAAACTATTCACCATTTATCATTTGAGTCAATCTTGTACCACTTGAGTCTCACTTTTGCGACTTGATAAGCTGTAATTATTTTTGGACATGAGTGCTTCAGTGCCAAATGTAGAGGCTTCATGATAAACTGTGCTGTTTTTTGAAGCTTGGGCTAACTTGTTTCTTTTTATCGTTTATGAGACCAAATTCTTTTTTGTTTGTTTTTGCTTTGTAAAGCTTAGACAAACAGCGGAAATTGTAAATGATATGACTTGTGCCACGGTGCTTGCTTCTCTGTCGAAACCTGCACTTGCGTCCAGCAGATAACTGGATAAAGAGAGACTGAAAGGTATCCAGGCCTATGATAAGCTGAAAAATTAATTACCTCCCTAGGAAAGAACTATTTTGGGTTCTGTCATTTCGTTATTTGCTCTTCATGAATAGCTGTCATAAATCCCTGATAATATGTGATACAACAGACTCTTTGACAATTTCTTTTTTCTGAAATTTTGTTTGCTTTCTTCAGCTTAAAGTGACATGTAACTGCAAGTAATACTTGATAAATAAGGCTTAAGCCACACAATAAGGCCTCCTCTAATTGAAATACATTAGAAAAGGAGAAGAGACCCCAGAAGCTGAGTACTTGCAAGTTATGAAGCAAAGACGAGGCCATCTTAGAAATGACTTATAAAAATGTGGGCGGACTGTGGACTTGCTTTAAGGGCACAGTAATAATCAACTTAATTACACAATCAATAAGCAAAAATGGATGGGAATGCCAGATGTTCGAGTGAAATTGTTGTTTACAACCTGAAAATAGAATTCAGAGTGATTTAAGGTATTAAATAACAATTTTCAATCAAAACACCACAGGGACCCCAGCAGGTGAAATTTACAATAATTAAATCCTGTTTAGCACGCTTCAGTGGCATATTTGCATTGGGCACCCCCTCTAATATTCATGGTACTGCAATAAGCTATCGTTGTGCAAAGTTTGGTGCTTTTGTCAACTCTGTAACGATCCTGACCCTAAGAGACCTGACTATTGGCAGTTCGATCTCGTTGTAATTTCAAACATTTGACTGGAGATGACCAGCAGTTAAAACAGTATGCACAAAAAAACGTTTCCGAAATAAAGATCCGTTAGTGTCGGCATTGTTTAAGTAAAATAAAGTTGTAATTTAGTTGATAAAAATTAACTCATAGATTGATGAAGTCTGCATTCTCTTTTCGCTTGTATCCATTTTCATGACAACGTCGTGCTTGCTTTTTCACCCGGCGACGAATTCTCCCCTGGGACACTAAAAATGGATCCGCTTGGTTACTTAGCAATTATTACTGGATAAGGTTGGGATTGATTTGAAGAATTATGTAGATCGGCCGAGAAGGATTACACCCTGATATGTAACTCTTCGGATCATACGAAAGCCGAATCCATCAGTAGACCCGTTTACAGCTACAGCAGCTAGTCATTCAGGTGGTGGACAAAACACTGGCCCCTAGTCCATGGACTACCCTAAAATGGACTAAGCCGCTGAAGTTTGGTGATTAGGGTTAGGAAACTGAGTGAATCAAGTTTCCGGTCAGTTTTCCCAGTATGATGACCCTAAATGGAACCTGACTGGGGGTTATAATTGACGTCATTTTACCAGATATCGCATACCTTGTTCAAAGCTGGTTATAAAGTAGCCTGTGAACAGGCTTTCGTTATGGGGAAAGGGTGAAAAAAAAATGTTAACATGCTAGTTACGAAGAATTAGCAGGGGGATTTGAGCCAATTATTAAAGAAGAAATATTTTGAATGAATAATCATTATCAACAGCTGGGACACCAATGACTAGCCTCCCCGCAGACGTCCTTTGGGGTTCGAGAAATGAATGCGTGACAAACGAATCCCAAAGGACGTCTGTGGGGAGGCTAACCAATGACGAGATAAGACGTTTTTGAGAGTGCTATTCAGAGCTAAAAAAAAACGCACTTTTCAATGACAACAACAATATTTAACTCAAGTGATGGATAGAAAAAATGAGACAACACGTGATCTTAATTGAAGCTTAATTGAGAAAACAGCCGACATTTGGCAACGCCACCGCTGGTTCCCCTGTGAAATGAAGTCAAAGGAACGAGTGTAGAAATTCCATACTGATGACGCGTCACCACCAAGATCTGGGTTGTGCTTCTGATTGGAAGAAGCAAATTTTCAACCAATCAGAAGCACTGCCCAAATCTGAGTGGTGACGCGTCATCAGTCTAGAATTTCTGTGCTCGTTTCTCAGTAGTCATTTCGCGGGGGAACTAGTGGTGTTAGGCGTTGCGAAAATGTGGACCGTTTTCTCACGCTAATTAAATGGCTCCTGTATTCTGTTTAAATTCAAGGTAAAGTGTTTCAGCATTTATTCTCATTTGGAAAAAGCGCCAGTCAAACCACAGCGTTCAGTGAAACTACGTGTTTTGGGTTAAGCATTACTTTATTTTGAAACAAAGCTCAAGTTTGACTATAAAAATAGTTCATTCCCATTATTTTAATTTTACAGCTAATTAATACAAAAATAAAGCAACTTTTGATTCACCTGCTTCTCGTCTTACTCAAATCATTTCTAAAATATCTATCTTAAAAATGTATGCCATACTCCACTTTCTTAAGTACACCAAAGAACTGAATATATGAAAAACAGCTACTTTTTCTGTCACTAATAACAACAGCGGGAAGCACAAAACTGTGACAACTTTTCACAAATTTGAACACTCCTGTATTCCAGAGATGACAATTCATATAGAAACGAGAAAACCATCAAAACAACGCAGGTATTTCTTGCTTCCAGAACTTTTGAGACCCAAATAAGGCTATTAGTAAATAGAATCGACGACAAGAATGACTACGAGTTGACTGAAAGTTTTTTTCGCGTTTTCTCGAAAATAGAAACCCCGGAAACCTTTACTGCACTTTTGATTCACCAGCCAAGTTAGCACTGTTATCTAAATTAAAGGAGGTTAAGCCCCTTCCCGATCGCAAAATGATAAACTTCCAACATTTGATAACTTGTTTCCGCTCCTTCGAAATTCTCACTAAAACACAGAAAAACTCTCGCACTCGTAGAATCTAAAGGTCTCTGATACAAGTTATTGGAAAGAGTGGCCACACTTGAGTGCTTCATACCCTGAAGGACTTGAGACATCGGTCAACTCGCCACCAAGAAGTCTACTCGTCACCACAAAATAACTCTGTAATAATTGGAACTGTTTACGTGCCAAGGACTGTTACTTTTTCCTCAAGCCCAAATACAAGTTTTTCTATGGTAATTGACACCTTGCGTCAAACTCCTAATATTTAGTTTCATTTTTTGTAAATATATGCGACTTTGTAATAACTTAATACCTGTTATTTGTATGCTCAAGAGGTGCGATTTATTTAAAATCCAACAGCTCTTCTTAGAAAAGTGGGGTAATATTATCGCATGACCCTTACCTCCTTAAATTTCATTGTAAATTTAAAGTGAAGGAATTTGGTTTTAGAGACTTGTCCTTTCGACAAGTATTAAGAGCGAATGTCTGTAAAAATCGAGCAACCGGCGGCCACGGTTAAAAATTAAATTTCGCTCATATCTTGTCCATACATACTCATTAGTAAGCAACTAAACGTGGTGTAGTTTGTTTTTCAAAAGGCCGCTTGGATTTGGAGAAAATCTACAAAATCAATTTTCGTGGTCGGCGACTTGAAAACAACCAAAATTTGAGGCAAAATGAGGCGGTCTCAAAACTTCACTCGCACGCAATAAGGAAGAAAGTGTGGTAAAATATTCCCCGATAAATCAATTTATAAAGGGTTTTAGCCCTAGTATGGCGGTGAATTCTTATCTTAACGATAATGTGGAAGGTAAACAATTTTATTTTAGTTTTGGTTCTTTTTCAACTCTACGAAGTTTAAATTTAGACCTTAAGTCGCGATTTAATTTTTAGGCATGTGCTACACCTTGGTTTTTCCTGAAACTCAAGCTATAAGTTAGTTAAACATTGTACTAAAACATATGTAAGAACTGGCTTGGGTAATTTAATTTGCGCTTCAGACGAACCTTCTGAACTTGAACAAAAAATATTAAGCATTTGCATAATTCACCAACGGCTTGCTGTTGCCGAAAGGGATCATTGGCACTTCTTGAGAAGAAATCGATGTACCTCTATAGTACGATAGTTAATTTGCCAACATGCAATAGAAGTTAACTTACTTTTATAGTTTGGGACACTTGCTTTACTTTTTCTACTCTCGAGCTCCAAAATTCTGCTGGCGCTAAGGCATTTTGTAATTTGACCTCTAACGAGAGGTCATGGGCCAGGTTATTAAAATGACACTCAAACCGAATGAGCGTTATGATCTAAATTCTTAAGGTGGTTGAACAAAATATTTCACAAGAAAAATATGTTTTTAAGACATTTTCGGCGATTTGAAAGATGTTCTTACCATTTAATAGAATCAGTTACAACGTACAGGGACGGAAGTGTGAGAAGACAAGGAGTGGTGTTGTGTGACAACGAAAACCATCCTTCGAACAGCCAACAAAATTGTTTATACATTTCTTTGATGTTTCCAAAGTTATTTGTTCAATTATACAACAACTGAAGGGTTGCATAGTCTGGCTGCCAACAGTACTTGATTTAAAAGTGTAAAGTGGTGGTCAGTTTTTCGGACACCTGCGCGTGTGATAAAAGCAATGACTATTAAGGAATTTGGAAAACATCAAAATCATACACCCTGCCAGTACACACGAACACTTTGTAGGTTTTAAACTTTGAACTACCTGGATAAATGATCTCGGAAGCGTTTTTTGTTTTGAGTGAAGAATCACAATAAAAAAATCACGTTATTTCGTATGTATATTTTGGGGAAGGGTAGCTCTGAATCTTAGTTGGGTACTACCTAGTAAGACTCCGATGGTAAGACCGTTGAGGGGATAGAAGAATCCGTCGAAAGGGTTACGCTGTAACTCTTGGTCAAGGATGTTAGGTAAGCAATTCGCTCTAAACCCTGTCTCCCCTTTTCAAATGCTTACACAGGCTAACCAGCATTAAAAACTTACATTAGCAAACGCAACTAAGAAAATATTGCAAAGTTATTGGGGAAATGCTATCCAGGCAGGGCGGCCTTGTGAAGTGGTAGATGACGTAGCGCTATTTTCAAGTCTACAAACCTCTCCTTGAGTGTGAAGACTTAAGGCATGAGTTTCAGTTTCTAGTATCGAATATATACAATGAAAGAAACCTGGGGTCTAGAACGCTGACCTGTTCGTCTCTCATTCCTTTACCAAAAGATATGTCAAAGTATATCAGACAATTTCAGTTCCTCCTTACAGCATGCTCGGCTACTCAAACAAGCTTTAAAATCTGACACCAAGAAGATATACCGCAGATACAGTAAGTTAGAAAGCTGGAATCAAACGTGTTTACCAATGGGTTTGGCCCTGACGTCTTCAAATTCACGTTAAAATGACACTGTTTAGGCAAAAGCATTAAGTTTACTTTTCCAGTAAATTCGGTCTTGCGGCCTTTGACAACGGACCAGGGGCCCGTTTCTCGAAAGTCCCGATAATTAACGGGCCCGGTAAACTGTCTCCGTTTACATTAAAGATTGAGGTTCCAATAGTTTTGCCTCTAACATGATAAAACTGTCAGTTAATGAAACAAAATGGAGTAGTTTGCTAACCAGGACCCGCGCTCTTATTCAGTTATATTTCGATTTGAATATTTGATTTCGGGCCCGTAAAGTTACCGGGACTTTCGAGAAACGGGCCCCAGGTTTCCCGTTTCTCGAAAGTCCCGGTAACTTTTCGGGCCCGAAATCAAATATTCAAATCGAAATATAAAGAATAAGAGCGCTGCTCCTGGCTGGCAAACTACTCCATTTTGTTTCATTAACTGATAGTTTTATCATGATAGATGCAAAACTATTAAAACCTCGATCTTTAATGTAAACGCAGACAACTTACCGGGCCCGTTAATTATCGCGACTTTCGGGAAGTAAGCATAATTCACCAACGGCTTGCTGTTGCCGAAAGGGATCATTGGCATTAATTATCGGGACTTTCGAGAAACAGGTCGGTGGGGCCCATTTGTCCAAAGTCCCTATAACTTTTCGGGCCCGAAATCAAATATTCAAACCGAAATAAAAGGAATAAGAGGAGCGCGGGTCCTGGCTGGCAAAATACTTCATTTTTTCATTAACTGATAGTTTTATCATGTTAGATGCAAAACTATTGAAACCTCTATCTTGCGTGTAAACAACAACAGCTTTAGGGGCCCGTTAATTATCGGGACTTTCGAGAAGTTTCAGTCTCAAGAACGGTACCAAAGCGCACACTCAGAAAATGGCAAATGACCGAGAGTAAAACTGAAAAAAACTATGTGGGTAAAGAAAGCAGTGGTAGCGATAGTTGACAGGGGCACCCAACGACAGTTTCCTCTTAAATACATTGAAAACCCTTTTAATTTAGGCTACCTAAATCACTAAGTTCTGTGGGGCGCCATATAATTATAACAACTGTTCGGTTATCCACAGGGCAACTTGAGTAGTTTTTTCGATCGAAATTACAAGTGCTTCAATATTATTTTTTTTGAGAATTTTGAAATTTTTTCTGATTCCTTCTCTATTACAAGTTTTGTATCCAAAAGTTTTAATTCCCTTTATATGGAGAAAACCTGTCTCGTGTAGGAGAGTCACCCTCCTAGCCGAGAGAAAAAAAAACATTGACCCAACCGACCTTCTCGCATGCTCTAATTGTCTCGCCTTGGCTATGCGAGCCCTTTACCGATACGGATCGGATTTGATCTAGCAATCGGACCGAAATGTCTCCTTCCATTTGACAAATTATTTTCCCTAGGACCAATGATCTGTATCCTGCTTACAAGCACGATAACCAAACTCGCGGTGGCTTTGGTTTGGTCTTTGCAACTGGAATGCACCTTCCACTGGGCACGTGGTTTTTCCGAAATTTCAAACAGGAATTTTTGTTCAATGGAAAGCGCGTAAAGTGCCTACGGAGAAACGTTGGCCCGGCTAGGAGGCTGACCCTACCATTACAAAAGGGTGACTGGACAAAGTGGGTCACCCTTCTGGCCGAGCAAACTTTTTGTAATTTAAACGGTTCGCCATGTTTTCATTAAGGAAATGTGTGAAACGTTGCCTTTTCCAGGGAAGCTTAGCCTGAGATCATGTCCTCTCCCTATTAAGGGAAGCACGGATAGGCGGGTGACCCTTCTCCTCGAGACAAATTTTCTTCATATAAGTGGGGCCTAAATTTTAATTCTTTACATTAATTTCAATTATTAATTATTAGTATAATAATTCCAATACAGTGGAACCCCGTTGATGCGACCAGCGTTGGGCCATAAAATCCTGGTCGTTATACCGAGGTGGTCGCATTAAAGAGGTCTTCAAAAATAAAATGACTCGGAGATTTTCACGTCTGGGTGAAAGACTATGGGAGGTGAGCTGAGGCAAGAGATGGTCGTATAAACGGGGTGGTCGCAAGGCGGGGTTCCTCTGTATTGAGACTGAGACAAGAGTTTGACGATCGAATAACCATGTTCAGATTAGAAAAAATGTATATACTGAAAGAAAATTGCAGAATGTTTACGAAAACTGTTATCCAAAAAAATGGAACTTGCATATGTCAGAGGAAAGACAGCCGCCCGATAGGTAATAACGCGGTGAAATAGCTAGACATTGAAGCCTGAAGTCAATCAAAGGCACATACAAGGCAACGGGGGAAAGTTGACGTGAAAAATGATGTTTTTGGACTTATTTAGTATTGTATGGAAGCACACTTTAAGAAAACTTAGGAAAAAAACAAAAAAAAGCATGATTTGGATTGTTAGTAGCATAATATGCTACTTCTGGCAAGAACATTAAAAAAACGGCGTCGCTCAAATGGTTAGATTGGGGAAGCCTGTGAATACTGTCACGCAACACTTTTGACCAGACTTTTATATCCAAAGAGGCATCGGCAGCCCGAAAGTTTCACTATCAAAATCGCAGTTTTTGTGAGACCTAGAATTTTTAAATGGCAATGGATGTAAAAGTGCGACTGCGGAAAAGATAGGCCATGTTCTGTTTGAGGTTATTTTCACGCACCACGTTTCCTCGAGTTTTTGGATCTTCGGTTGATTAGCATGGGACAAGGCGCAATACCAGTTGACAAGAACGGGAAAACGCATTTGAGGTAACAAAAATTATCGTTTTAGTACAACTGTCTTTAATACAAGTGCGATTGTGAGTTAAGTTTCGTTTGGAGAGCCCAGCCATCGTGACTTGTCGAGCAACAACCAACCGACTTTCTTGAAAAGTCTCATATTTCAAGCAAAATTTATTCAACTTCAGAAGGTTCGTGTGAAGTACAAATTTAATTACCCAGGCCAATTCTTACATATGTTTTAGCACAATGTTTACATAACAAATGACTTGAGTTTCAGGCAAAACCAAGGTGTAGCACATGCCTAAAATATAAAACGGAACTTTCAACCTAAATTTAAATTTCGTTTAGTCGAAAAAGAACCCAAACTAAAATAACATTGTTTATCTTCCAGATTATCGTTGAGATAAGAATTCATCACCAAACGAGAAGTAGAGTCCTTTATAAATTGATTTATCGGGAAATATTTTACCCCGCTTTCTTCCTGTGTGCGTGCGAGGGAAGTTTTGAGACCGCCTCATTTTGCCTTAAATTTTGGTTGTTTTCAAGTCGCCGACCACGAAAATTGATTTTGTCGATTTTCTCCAAATCCAAGCGGCCTTTTGAAAAACAAACTACACCACGTTTAGTTACTTACTTATGCCTATCTATGGACAAGATATGAGCGAAAATGATTTTTTGACTGTGGCCGCGAAATTTCGATTTTGCTCGATTTTTACAGACATTCGCTCTTAAGATATTATATTTCTTGGTGGCGAAATGGTTTGGTGGCGAGGTGACTGGATACCCTAACCATTAGTCAGTTGTAACTGACCGGCCAGACCAGTCATAAAAAGAATTTCATTATTAGTCGAGACTGTTCAATATGCAGAGCGGTAATGGGTTTTCAAGTAGTAGAAAACTCATATATGGTAATGCCAACTCTCTCGGATACGAACCTCCCGGATTCCCGTACGGGTTACCTCATGTCCCGTACAAAATCAGAATTTGAGCTTTACTCTGCTTTTGTTTGAAATTTAGCCCATTTTCTCCCAAAATTCAAAAATGTTTTCAATCATAGCTTTAATTGGTTTCTGTGGCATTTTTGCACTTATGTCATCACTGTCAAGAGTAATTTGACATAAAAGCCAGCAAAGCAAGTCTGCACTTCATAAAAAAACTGTTATAGTTTGGGTTGTGGGCTGGCTTGCGGGGGAGGGGGGAGATTAGGGGCTGGTTGACGTCGTTTTGTGGGGGGTGTACTAAAAAAGGGTCAGCCTCCAGGTTTAAGTCCTCCAGAGATTGGCATATCTAAAAACTTTTCAAAAGAACATATTTCATTTTCAAAATGACCTGTCCAGCCAGTCAGTTCTAACTTTTGGTAGGCATCGGCCCTAAACAGTTACTGAGTCATCAAGCAGTGCTTCTCATTTGGCCTGGGCAGCTGCTTGACGATCCATGTAATAGAGTATTAAAGTGTGACGTCATAAAAATGAAATTTCTGAAATTATGGGATGTGTCAGGATATTCTGAAAGAACAATGTCCAAGAGGCCTAGTGGCCAAAAATGAGCATTTCGGGGTAAATTGTCTCTGAGATTGTAGAGCAGTTATGCTTAGAAAACTCCATACAAACCCTTCTAATTTTTTTGTTGGGTGGACCCCCAAAAACATTAGAAGGGTTTGTATGGCATTTTCTAAGCATAACTGGGCTATATCTCAGAGACAATTTGCCCCGAAATGCTCATTTTTGGCAACTAGGCCTCTTGGACATTGTTCTTTCAGAATATCCTGACACATCCCATAATTTCAGAAATTTCATTTTTATGACGTCATCACTTTAGTACTCTATAGTGACATAAGACTGGGACAAAAGACTATGCTACCAAAGGTATTGTTGCTGGTGAGCTCCAAGTTTCAAGGGGCTATGTCAGGCTATTTGCTATCTTTTACTGCAGGGTTCAAAATAAAATCACAGCTTTTTTAGCTTTTAGGCTTATTTTTCTCGGCTGTCAATAATGAATCACTTTTTTGCACCTTCCGCGATTTGCGAGTATGACACGTGACCAAAATCTTTCTGAATTGAAATTTCACTTTCTTCCTTGAAAAACCTTGAAAATATAAAGTGTTTTTTAAAAGATTTCACACATAACACATGCTTTGAACTGCCGAAATTAAATGTGTGACTACCTAACCGGGGCCACTTGGACAAAGTTGACCAATCAGAACCCCCATGAACTAAAACAGTTGATTATTCTCACGGGCTGTTTTGTAGTCTAGTAATTCTGCAGATGGCAAGGATGGGCAAGGATTAAAACTTCAAAAAATGAACCAATTTTTTCAAGGTTTAAGATACTAAGTTATGACTTCAGTACATAATTGACGTACAATGGCAAAACCTTGTGACATAACCCCTTTAAAAGGATGCAGTACTTCAATGCATGGTTTGGTGCCTATCATCATGATCATGCCACAAATCTCACCAAGACTGCCGGCATATTTATAGCATATTTATAGCATTCCCACTAAAACTATTCAAGTTGTTAAAAACAGTTTTCAAGTAGTAAATAACTCAGGAACCAAGGCATAAAACTATGCTAACCATACATTATAACAACAGTAATTATCAAATTATTTACAAGACAGAATTAACTTAGATTAATTTAAACTCGTGGCCTAAAAAGACAATGTACAAGTTCAGCTAAAATGACAGTACGAGCAGTAATCCGATTTAACCAAAAAGTAACAGGTATGCTTCCGATAAACGTGTTGCTTTAAATTTTACAAAGCCAATCCAAAACATCAGTTCTGTATTTCAAAAAAAAACACGCCTTTTTCCAGAGCATGCCTCAAATTTTCATAACGTTTGGCAGAGAGGAAAATGTAGTTGTCCCATCCGCATATTAAAAAAAATACATATTTTGGCAAATGGTGGTATTAAGTGTTAAAAAAACATAACATTCTCTCATTCTCTGATGTGGTTATCTATTCATGGTATGTGAATTCGCATCAGATTTTTTCCTTGTTTTGTCCGTAGCTACAAGGAAGAGTATAACGGAAAGCAGCAAGAAACACAATATATTACTACCATAAAACTCTATAATTTAGTTTTAAATAACCTGATTACATTTGAACAAAATCAAACGGTTTTTTCCTTGAACCTTAACAAGTATAAAAAAATAAACTTTGCTCTGAAGAAGAATACTTGTCAAATTTCAAAGGAAATTGTTGATTTGGGTGTTAAAAAAGGGGGAGAGTGTGTTGCTCCAGAAAGTACCCAAATTCCTCCTATGAAGGGTTCATTGGTTTGAACCGCCTTCTACATCACTTTGGAAATTCGATTTGGGTCTTCATTTTTGGCCTTTACGACCCCATCCCTCTTAGAATTTCCACTGACCCTCTGTGGGCTGTGTATGGTTCTTTTCTGGAGCAACAAACAACAACAACAACAACAACAACTTTATCAATTTCTAAAATCTCAGCTACAAATTACACAAAAGCCACTCAGTGTTGTGACCCAATCCCAAAACAATTTTTGTCACTACAAAAAATATAAATAGTAGGTATTTTCCTCATTAAATTTGTACAGAAATGACTTGATTTACACTAGTGTGTGCATGACCAACAAGAACTTTCAATCAGAATTCTTTTAAAGCAATAGTACAGAAGTTTATAAATCAAATGAGTTCATCTGGCAATTCTTGGCTCTGAGACTCATTGGAAGCTTGCAATTTATTGTAAATTAAAAAATTCTACTCTTCATAAAAATAATGATCAGTTGAATGAAGAAATTTAATAGGCACTATTTTCACCACATATGAATTTTCCTAGAAGAATTTTTTCTGTTGATTTACAGTACAATTTCTCATTCATTTTACCAAGATGATGAGGTCAATCCACAGGAAATTTAACACAAAAAGGGAACAGAAAAATTATTCAAAATCTTTTTTCGCCAGTAACTAATCAGTAAATGCAAAAATGCAGTAACTCAATGCAATATTATTTTTGTGCTTATTGGCATAAATTAATGAATACGCATAGATGTTGAAAACTTAGTTTAACGTGACCATAAAATTAGAAGTTGTAGCATTAAAAAGACTACCTAATGCTTGGTAAACAACACTACAAAACAGCCTATGCCTATTTACTAAACCTCAACATTTATTATAGAAAGCTCCTTCCCACAGTTTCCACATAGGGAACATGCACACTTATGGCCTCATTCGCTAACTGCAACATCACCAGCTACAATTAGTTGCTACAACTTACTAAGTACCTGTCTTGGTGGTAAAATAAAATGGTGGTTGACATCTGTTGCCTTCAGTTGTCGTAAATGTCCAGCCATGCTAACACAGTGCAGCAAGCTGCAAGAGATGAATTCTGTATTTCACACAGAACTGCAAAACTATGCTTGTGAATAAGGTCGATTCTCCCTTGTGCCAATGCAAGATGACAAAAGTGTACAGATTACGACACTGAGCCATCAGTGGTCACAAGCAAGGGGCATGATGCCATCGGTGAGACTGCAGCCTCAAAAATATTCCCTCACAACAAAACAGATTTTAGTTCTACGTCTTGTCTTTCATTTTAGAAATAATTGCTCTAACACGCTTTTGAGCAGTGGCTGCTGCTGCGACAGCATTTTCGGCAGCACTGACAGCATCCACAGCCTTATCCCTTGCTGCAGCAGCTCTTGATAGTGATATCTGTGACTTCTGTTCTGCCTTCTCTGCTGCATCCTGGGCCCCCTCACAAACCACCCTTAGCCGCTGTTTAAACCTTGTCACAAGAGAAACTAATGCACCCCTCTTTCTTGAATCCGTAACTAACTCATCATTTTTCCACTCTCCTTCCAGCTTTGTTCCATCTGGATATGAAGCAACACCTAATCCATGCCTCATGTTTTCACTCCACTCGCCAATATAGCTAAAGCCGTCAGTGTCTTCTATAACACCATATCCATGTCGCTTGTCATTCTTCCACTCTCCCTTGTATGTCTCTATCAGGCGATTATCTGCCCTTTCAATCTGCCCATTAGCATCAACACCATCCATCTTATAAGACTGAGCCGAGCCACTGCCCACTGTACTGTTCATTGATCTGGTTTCACTAGCAATGTCTGGATCACTTAAGGGTCTGGGTGATTGTGGGTGGGAATCAGTTTGCGAAAGGGTCCTCACATGGTGTAGTTTACTGTTCTGACTGGGTAGGACCCCGTTGGCTTTAAAATTATCCACAGTGGACTGCCTAGAAATACAGCGCTTGTAATGCCTTGTGGTGCTGTTTTCTCGTTTAACCTCACCACTTCGTATACCATATCCGGAACGCATCCCAGTTTTCCACTGTCCATAATAATAACCTGAAAGATCATATTTCATTAACAATATTGTTGAATGAGGCTGAGTATCATGTGAGGATTTATGTAGATCTAGGAGGATGTTATCCAACAAGGCCAAAGGCCAAGGTGGATAACAGCCTCCAAGATGTAAACAGATGTTTTTTTTTTATTCACAGATACATGAATCTTTATTAAGGTAAGGGTATTCAGTAACCATCGTTTGCAGAAAAAGAGACAGTCCAAAATAAAGTTGTGCTTATTACCTGGTTTATTCCGTTAACTGGCTCACTTCAATTCATGTTTGTATAGACTTTCTAAAAGCCTTTTCCGGTTTCTGCTGGTTAGATGGTCAGGCAGGAAAAACTTGACCCACAACTTACATCGCTCCCCTCTAGCGACTTTTTCACTCACTTTCCCTCACTTTGCGAGCATTCCTGGTGCCTTCAGTGCTCTCGTAGTCAACTTATGGCAAGTCTAATGGTTATAGCAGTGCTTAGAATTCAAGCAACAAAGAATCAGTAACTTACATCTGGTAAAAGAAAAAGAGCTATGTCCCATATTTGCTTTCTTTGCAGTACAGAACATTATTTTAGTTGAATATTCACATCTTTTTCATATACACCTGCTGAGGAAAAAGCTGTGATGTTTGTTATGAATATGAAACAGTTTTCTGGCAGTCCATTTTCCTATAAGGTACCAGTGATCTTTGCTTGGTTTGAACAGTGGAAGTCTACTTTCACCTCAAGTTTTGATTTAGAAGGTAGCATAAAGGTATAAATTAATGATACCAAAACTTATTAGACATAATTAATAAAATCTAAACAGCAGGATACTGGCTGGTTAGTGACCGCAGTTGGCAAAGCAAAACAAATGAGAGAAGCTAGCCTGTACACAGCCTTCAGAAAACTTGCTTGTGTTTTGGTGTCCTTTACTGGCTTTAACCTTTACAACAGTTAACACTACTTTTTTTTTTTTGAAGTCAAGTGTAATTTATGAGGGGTCAACAAATTACCAAAAATTTTAAAAATATGCTTTTCATATTCTTGGGAAAATAGCAGTCTTTTCTGATCTAGTTAATTATTAAAGAGATGAAAACTGACTTATCCCTTAGTTTAATCTGGAAGTGTAAGATTGTCCCATTTTTCCTTAAGTCAGGATGTATAATGAGTGGCATTTGATGTCAAACTACTATAATGCACAGTGTTTTTTTTGTAAGAATGCAGCTGAAACTGAGAACTTGCAGCATCTTCAGGTTAAGAACTCACTCACATTTACTCTGAGCTGAGGTTTCAGCTATTATTCTTTGACTATGTTTAGCACACTTAAAAGTTACTGAAAGCACTTATGTAGGTTTAAATAACCACAAAAACTATTTAACACTTCAGTGACATTTAATTTTGATCATTCACACCACAAATAGCTGCCTTTGAATCTAACAACGTGCTCTTCAAGAGTTAAATCTATTCTTCTTTCTCGGTGGGAGATAATAAGCCTGCAGTGTCCAAAATTAGAAAAGCACCCAACTCATACAAACCCTGAATAAATTTATTGTTTCTATGTCGACCTGAAAGTACAAACAAAACTAACAAATAGCAAGCTTGTCCTGCAGTGTTATCTGTTTAATTGAAATGCCTAAGACCTGTGCTTGTGACCAATAATGCTACTGCTTAAGATAACAGAAATGTTTGGTAACCTGAATGTAATTTTCCTTTCAATTAAGTGTTAGGAAATCTGATCAATAATACGTATGGAGTATGCATATTCTTTTCAGTCATGACATAGTCGTTGAAGAGGCTACTGACAATTTGTTACTGTCAATGCAGAGGCATAGGCAAAATTTTGATGAAGCATTGATTCTGTTTAGGTAATTTACAAGCTCAGCAAACTCAATTAAACAGCAATATTATTGTTCTGGCGTCTAGAGATGAGTTTCTCTTATTATAAACCCAGGAAGGTAAATTAAATCAATTTCTGGTACTGTCTGTCTACTGTCGACCTCGAGGGCACATGAATGGCATAATTGAGTCTCATCGAATGACAAAGCTGCACTGAAAAAGATCAATGAAGATACAAGAAATTGGCTAAAATGTTAATGTTCAAAAAATCACAGTCCTGAAATCACTGTCAAACTTATTTGCATTTGCATGAGAAATTCAAGACAGACCAGACTGCCAAAATGGAAAAATTTTTCAAGCGACTCACGCTTGCCCTGGCTGCATGATCACTGATAATTACTTTTAATTCCTGTGATATCAGCGTACATCAGATGGGAGAGCTTTGGTGAAAATTATGATGCCCAGTTATTTTAGTAAATTTGTTTTCTAGAATCTACTAAGGCTATAATACCAAAGGTAAACAGACCAAGCCCGGAATGTCCCAGAACGATCGTTTGGAACGGGCAGTTATTGAGTTAAAATTATCCATGCAATCGCTCTAAAGTGACCCACTGACAAGACAATCTGTAGTGATATCTCCAGCAGAGACGCGCCTTAACATTCCCGCAAAGAAAAAGTTTCGTGTTTTTTCTAGAACTTCGCATATTTCACCTGATTGCTGCTAAATCATCCAACACGCCAATGTAGCTTCTAACTTTACTTGCTAGCAACACCAACAATCGTTTAGCGTGATGACAGATCATCATTGCACGCAAAGAGTGCGAAGTGGCGATAAATTCGCGAGCATGTTGACTGTTTACCTTTCTATACGCAGTAGTGCTTTGCTCCAAATGCCACATAGTTCTAAAACCTTTCATCGCCGCTGTCCGTTCGAAATTTTTATCACTCCCTTTCAAACAGACACAATTGCAAAAACCGTATCCAGGAATCTAGGCTATTTCCAAACTTCAGCGAAACAGACAAGATAAATTTGTAAAGAAAACAGTCGCCTATTGCGGATATTTGGAATTCTCCTAAACAACTGAAGCATACAAAGTCTACAAGTAAATGAAAGTAGCGGAGTTGTGTTTAGATGTCGGTTTCATTATTTATCACTCGTGGAACGTTCCTGAGAATTGAAGGGATGCCAACTTTGTGTGCAGTATTCCATTTGCGACGCATTTGCGCCGCCGGACAGCGCACTGATTCAACCCTGTCAGCTGTCGAGCTACGATAGGTCTTGATATTTTGTCTTCAATATAAAACACTCATTTTTATTTATAGAAATAATAAGTTATACCGCTTGAATTTGAATGATTCTCTGGACTTTTTTCTATTTTAATAAGTTTATTTTGCCTTGATCATACAACGGGAAAGTTCTGATTCAATGCGAGATCGCCAAGATTGTCAAGGCCTCATTGTCAATACGCTTATAATAACCTGACCGAATGTACGAATTGGTATGGCACGACGTAAAAACAGCCTCAGCGACGTCCCGAAATTCGCAAAATAGCTTCATTAGAAAGGACAATTCTCGCGCAGAATTGTACCCGAGTGCTGTCAAATTAGAGAGTGAGAAAATTGTCATTTTATGTCCCTCTGTGCGCGCATTATTAGCCATTATTCAAAATCCGGAAAAACAGCGAAAAACGTTTAAATCCGTTTAGTTGGGCATAATTGGAATATAAATTAAACGAATTACGCGAATTTAGTAAAATATAGTGCTTAAGGCAATGGCAAAAACCAAGACATGACGTAAAAGTACAGTGGTGTATCTTGTCTAAGCGACACAAATGATCAATTGAGTTAAGCTATTCTTCCGAAATGGGCCGTCATTCTTTCGGGAAACAAATTTATCTGTTGTCATTTATACGAGCAAACGCTTCTCTCTGTATACTTTGCTTCTCTCTTTTCAAGCAAAACTCACCTTTATCGGCATAAATCTCGATGCCATAACCTTCTTGCAGACCAGAAGTCCAGCTTCCTTCATACCGGGCTCCACTTTGCGATTTCTGTATTCCGTAACGTGCTTTAAATCCTTCTTCCCACTCTCCCTGATACACCCATTTTCCCCGAAACTCAACGCCAAGTCCGTGCCTACGGCCACCAAGCCAATCTCCCTCAAACCGATGGCCATTTGGCCAAACATACACTCCACTAAGTTCGAATCCGTTGTTCCACGAGCCTTCGTAGCGCGCTTGTCCTTTCGGCCCGGTGCAGATCCCGTAGCCGTGTGCTTTGCTGTTTTTCCATTCGCCGCAATAAGTTCCACCATCTTCAAAGTCAAAGCGACCACCGCTCATAATCATCCGCGGCAAGCATAGCTCGCTTGCAAGGTAATTCTTTTTCACAGTTTAGCGAGTCAGTTAGCACACTTTCTTGCTCTCTCGTCGCTCACTTGTATACAAATTTGACTGACATTCACTTTTCGTATAATCGATTACCCGCTCTCAGCATTTTATTAAAAACGCATGCTCTGAACACAATAGCCGCTGTTCCCTGAACTGTGAATATTGATAGAAACAGCTGATTTTAATTAGCTGTTCTCAAACAGTACACTTGATGTTTCAATTTGGCTCTGATGCTTGTAAAAGCAAGCAAATTCAAGTTTAAAACATGGGTTCAGTCATCTCCCCCGAGAGCTTGGCTCGCAGGCTATATTCAGTTATGTTCTTGATGGCGATATATTGACCATGTGGGATTCTCAGTGGGCAACTCACTTTTTGATTCTCGAGTTTGTATGTAACAAAACTTTTTTTCGAGAAAATAAGATAAAGCTGGCAGTTTTAATAGCCCGGTGACATTTACAAATTCTTATATTTTTAATATTGATAATGCTGTTTAAATATGCCTAAACGACTTCTATTGTATTCCATTTGACCCTGGCATAAAGCGGAATGTAAAGCATTTTTTTTCTCAGATACTTCATCTTCATTTGATTGATTACTGGTTTATCACTTTTTTTTTTTTCGTTTCCTGACATGAATTCCCGCTGCGTTTACAATTAAACAAGAGTTAGTCTGTTAAAATAGACGAATCTAAAAGATTTTTAATTGACTATTAAGGTCTGTTTATGTTTTATCACGGGAGTAATTGGCTCCTGGTCTGATATTTGTACTCTTGACCCATACATACAGCCAGTCGACTCTCTCTTAAGGACATTCTTATAAAAAGGGGATTACACCTCCCTAAAACCACAATCTACTGAGAGTTTGACAGTTGTAGCCTTTTCCGCCTTTTTCTTCAGGGACCCCAGAGGGGGTGGGTTGTGAGGGGGGGGGGATGAGACGGGGGTGGGCTTAAGCGCACACACTTTTTGAGAGGGACAAAAAATGCTTTACCCGTTTTGATTTCGATCTTATTTCAAACCTCCATGGCTCAATAGTTTCATTCCTTACAAAAACAGGTTCAATGACATACAATTCTAACAGTCTTGAGAACCTCATACATCTTTATTCTATAGTTTGGGGCAACAGTCAGGGGCACCCAACGTCAATTTTCGGAAAATATCTGTTCGGAGGGCGATTTGAGATCTAGCTTTCTGGAACATTTGTAGTAAAATTTCTTGCTTGCCTGCCTCTCCTAGGATTTCGAACATCTAAAAAATGGTATTATTGCCCATTTTAAACCGATTTTACCCTAAAAAGGTCACCTAAAACTTTCGGGAGCCTTTTTTCTGGCTGAAATTTTGGAAAAGGTAAGTTTTGATCCCTATCATTCCCAGATCACTAGACTTTCAGCTAGGAAATCCGAACAGATGAAAACTGATTTTTAGCGGATAAAAATATGCCTATATCTACCGTTTAAATACTAAAGTTTAACAATGCTATTTTAAAGTTGTTTTGAACTATATTCTCGTTGGCCGGTGCCCCTGAACAGTTTCCACAGATTACCGTTTTTGCCCATCTCTTAATGAGCCCTAACAGGAACAAGGGTAAACAAATTCTAAATCCGCTAAGCTAACACAACTTGTTCTGATTATCTTGGCCGGCCAAACACAGTTTGATTTGATGATGTATGTACGCCCTATCTAAATAAGTGTAGAACATCGATAATCAAAAATATGTCTCTTTTTTTAATTACGATTTTTATTTAAGATGTTAAAGAATCGATGTACAGTGCCATGCAGTTAAAATTTAGTTCCGGCAGAAATAAAATAAAAGCATAAAGAGCCCAAACAATTAAAGATAACAAAGGTGTTCAGTGATTATCTCTGGTAACTGGTCTCAAGATCCCTTTTAAGATTATGGCTGTTGCTCGTACTTGAATGAACTGTGGTTCTTTTTAAGCGTTTTCGCTGGACGTATAAAGTGGTACTGTAGCAAGGGATGTAGCAAGGCACTTTTACGAAACTTACAAACTCAAGAGCCCTTTGTTTGTCTTCAACTGGACAGCCAGACATTCCCTCTGGATTTCAGCAAACTTTTTGAAATTATTCCTATGCATTCAATCATCAGATATAAGTAATCAACAACAGTCTAACAATATATTACCCGTTAATTAATGAAACGTGCGTTCAGCCGACCGATGAAGAGTTCGTGGCGTTTTCATTAGAAAGTGTCCTTTGAGTTTCTAGAAGTATCCGTGAAGTAAAATCATGATCAGATATAAGTAATCAACAACAAATTACCCGTTAATTAATTAATGAAACGTGCGTTCAGCCAACCGATGCAGAGTTCGTGGCGTTTTCATGAGAAAATGTCCTTTGAGTTTCCAGAAGTATCCGTGAAGTTAAATCATTTACACTATCAGTTATCTGTTGATTAGAAGTTGGAGGTTTTTTCTTTCCGTCTCTTGAATAAGCACATAATTTACTTTTCTCCATGTATGTTCTTTTCAAGACCTCTTTCAAGGAAGCACTGGAGTACTCACCTACCCCACCCTCTCCCACTTTTTCCGAAACAATGAAGTCTAACAAAAAAGGGGGTTTCTTCTCAGCCTCCCCACTTCAAGTAAGTAACCAGCGTTCCCCCTTTACTAATTGGAAAAAAAGCTCCGTCGTCCCTTTGTGGATCCTGTATGCTACTGAGTGCACGTATTTTAAACGCTTTTCAGCTGTAGCTTTTCTCCTGAGTGAAACCAAAATTCTAAAACTAAGTCCATTGAGCAAAATAATTATGGTCTCCTTGAAGAATGGTACAGTTCTAGGCTCACCCAACTTGGGTGGATATGTAAGCAGTTTCAATGCTATATAAGGTTAAATTAAAAACGTGACACTCTGCGTCATTTGATAACGCATTCATTTTCAAAAGATGAAGCCTTATTTAAGGTTGTGAACATCAGCTAGTATTCTGGCATATTCTAATTTTTCTGTGCTATAAACACGATTTTCATGTGCTAATAACATTCTTCCAGAATAGTAAATCGGCATTTTGTGAACTTTCTGACAGTATTTTCATCTTAATACTTACTTAAAATTATATTTAGACTCTAGTTTTTGCTACTGCTCAGAGCCACTCAGCTCAGTTTCAGCTTTATCAATCACTCAAGAAAACTGATCTCTTTTCAATGTCGAATAGTCAGGCTGTTACAATGGTTGGAAACTCAATAGTTCGTAATGAAGAGGCAAATCAGTTTAAGCGCCCGTCAGTGTTGGTTGTACAATGCGGAATTCGAAATTTCTTCATTCTGCAGGTTTGAATACCTCGTTGATTCTTAACGTTGATTCTATATTTAGATACAATCTGCATGCGCGTGCGCTTATTCGCCAACTGGGAAAGAGTCCGTAATTGTGACGCGCATCTTTAGATTCACTTTTCCTAATAACGTTTTAAGGAAATCTTAAGAAGGAAAATCTTGCCATTATACCATAATTGGAACTAATTATTCAGAAGAACAGCTTAAAACCTTTGATTTGGAATGAGTAATCGCTTACTGATTCGACCAAGTGTTCAAAAAAAGCACTCAAAAGTCAACTCCGGCTTCCTCCCAGCTGATTTGGCTGCCGCATACGCTTCCTACCATGAGAATATGGCGGAGCAGAAGAAGCTGGAACTCAAGCTTTGGGGCATCGATATGGAGACCAAGCAAATGAAGCGTGACATTCGACAGCGCAAAGAGGTTCTCGAAAGAGAACTAAAAGAAAGGGAAGATGATTTTTGGGGCTGCCATCGAGTGTTCTCTGCTGCTACGTTGATTACTGAATCTGACTCTTTTAGAAAATGCTTCTACACTGGACCTCAACCAACTAAGGCCAAGCTACCACGCGGAAAGCTCGATAGGCTGAGTCATTTAGTGCGAAAGCTTCAAGCTGAAGACGACTTGGAAACTCTGTTAAGATTTCAGCGCTGTGCACGATACGCTACAAGGAGAGAGGACCGTCCAAAATCGGCTTTGAGTCTGACTTTTGATGAGGAAAGCGACATAACTGAAGCGGATTCTACGTCGCAATGTCTTACAGAGGTCATAAATGCACCACGCATAGGCAGTATTGGAAGCATTAGTGGTGACACTTCAGGTCGAGTGAAAAGAATCCGGTCGGCGCCATTAAGGATCGCGTCTGAGAAGGAGGAGTTGAGACCTCGGAACCGCAGCCGGGGACGCAGTGTTTTTCCTCAGCATCCCTTGAAAAAAGCCCATGGTGAAACTTTCTGTTATTCTAAAGAGGGTAGCCCTGAGATTGTTTTGCACTCTTATGATCGACAAAGATCTCCCATAAAAATGGCCTGGACTGAAGATGCACCCAGAGCAGAGAATAAAGTTATTGGGAGTAATGAAATTCAAGCGAACAGTGGCGTGGATTCATCAAACAAAGATTCTTTGGACCTCACTGAAGAGAAAACGCAATGGCGCAGAGAAAGTAGAGTCAATCAGTCACCGGAGATAGAAAGATTGGCCTCGTTTTCACCTGAGCAACAATCGCACGAAACCAGCGTGACGGATCTATCTAACCTTTCCCGCTCTCAACATCTGCTTCCAGAATCGAGCTCAGAACATCTGCAATCAGTCGGAAACACCACATCTACAGGGCAAGAGAAAACTATCGACTCAGAACTGCTCTCAGAGGATGGTCTAAAAGCTAACGGTACGATGGGGGGAGAAGTAAGGCAAAGTATAGCTGAGGATCGGTTTCAGCCAAAAGATTTGGTTCATAGATCTAAGCATGACGATGTTCGCGTCTCTTCAATTAAGGAAATAGAGCCTTCAGAATCTGATTTGCCAAGTGCACTTCAAAACGAGGAAGCTACTAACGTTTCTGATGAGGATCAAAGACTTAATAAGAGAGACACACTCCAGCTGGAATCAAGTGAGCAGTACACCTTTAGAATACGAGCTGAGCCACGATACAGTGAAACATCAGAAGCAGCAAAGTTTGACCATACACATACACGAGGCGAAAAAATTGCAAGAGACGACTTCCACGTGACCGTTGAGAGAAGAGGGACGCATAATATAAAGAAAGCCAAAGCACAGCACAGACAAGGTGGTACTACGTTACCAAAAAGCAGCTTGCATGGCTTGTCAAGCCGACGAAAATCATTGGTTCTAAGGAATCACCATAAGAACTCGCAGCAACACACTTCTGGGTTTTCAAAAGTAAAGAAGACGCGAGGAGGTAAACCAGAATTGGGGGTTGCACCCGGTACAGAGAGTCCATCTCATAAAGTCGCGCACAGCGAAGAAGAAAAAATGCGCCAAGGGGAAAGACAATCGAGTGAAACAAAAAAGCGAAAGATTTCAATTTTTAAGCGAAAGTGTTTATCCGATTTGTTGTTCGTCGAACAGGTGAAACTAGAAAGTCGCCTTCGGAATCGGGTCCAGGGATTTTTATCGGACAAGACAAGTTAGAAGGATGTATAAACCGTGATCATTTGAGAAAAAAACGGAATTGCGTCTTTCGGTTTTAATCTAGATTTTCATGTAGAATAGAGTTATCAGTATTTTATTATTATCAGAGTACTTTTTAAGTTCCATGCAGAAATTCAACGTTTCTGCTGAACAGTCGTCTGAAAGAAGTTGCATATTTTGAAGGACGAAGGATTTTGGAGAGAGAAACTAAGATGATGAACAAAATACTTAACACTTAAGTTTCTGAGATGGATGTCGGTACATCTTTTATTTTGCAGTATTTTGGGCCAAAAACTCACTCAGTCCCACGTGCACTCCATTTTCTCCCACCCCTCCCACTCCCATACTTTTGAGAATACCCTGCCCCCTACTGGGCCTACTTAATATCTTACTCGTAAAACTGCTCGCGCAGTCCCTCAACCGTGTTCTTTTATGCTGGGCCCACATTCCCACTGTCCGGTAGTCGACGAACACCCCCTCCCGGGCACCTCCCCTGGATCCGCCACTGCAAAAGTGCTCCGGCTGTTCCGCACTCCCGCAATCGCTGAAAAGTGAATATTGAGAGGATATACAACTAGTCCTCCCCCAGTCTCGCACTCCCGCGGTCGATGTCAAGTAACTAGTGTGCTTATAGAACGAGGTATACTACTGCTCTCGCACTCTCGCAGTCGAAGTGAGAATTTATTATGCAAATGAGTGACTGGGGGAATGCGGGAGGACTGGGTATTCTGCAATCTCAGCCAATGATTGTTTGAACCTGTTCCTGTGAGTAGCTGATCATCGGAAAAAGAGTTTGGGAGAAATGAAAAGAAAAAAAAACTTTTACAAAAAGGATAACAAAAATAATAATAACCTGGGTACCAGACGGGGAGGGATTCGCACACTGCATGCACACATCTGGAATTTTTTTTTGGCCAGCAAATGCAAGGAACAATTTATGCGCGCGCAGAAATTGGATCCATGGCAACAAATCCCGCTCAAACTAAGAAAATGGCGGATCAATGTTTTTGTGCAAAATGACAGCGTAGAAATTGCGTGTATCATTCAAAGGGAAGTTGCTTTACTTCAGTGAAGCCTTGATAAAGGAACGTTAAGCTATATACTTAGCTGGAAATACATCGTAATGCCTCAGGGAAAGCTTCGTGGTGGAGGACTCCGTGGAGAAGTTCAGTCAACTGTGCGCGAGAGTTATGGAGGCAAAGCGGTGTCTTCTAACTTTAAAAGCCGTGTTGTTCATCCGAGAAATCCAAAACTTGTTAAAGGAAGTGCTGAAGATGACAAGGTGAATGCTAAGTTATATTTCATATGGACTTGATTCCGGATAGGACGCTAGATTGTATAAATGTAACCACTTAAACATTAAATAATATCAAAACAGCTGAGTGCCAGCTGAGAGTCAGATCAGACCATGTAAATACATAGAATTTAAGATTTAAAGTAGGCTCTCTCAACGCAAATTACGTGGAGTTTTTCCGGGCTAATCTGTCTGTTTCCTGGTAATAATAACAAGGCATTTATTGTTAGTACAAGAATGATATTAATGCTAAAAACTTTGACAAAAATCTACAGCAAGCACCATCTGCTTACATGGCTGAAATGCAGTTGACCACCGATGAAAGGCTGAAGCTGACTTATGAGATGAGGGTGCCCCAGATTATTGAATTACTGGACATGTCAGAACAGACGCTTCAGAAGGTTAGCCAAAAATAATTAAATCTACAAAATGTAATAAATACATGCTTGGGTGTTATTTTGGGAAACTGAATGACTAGGTACAAGAAGTCAAGGTTAGAGTAACTCGTGCCAGTAATTTCTCTGCTTAGCTCTGGTTTAGATGCTTAAATAATTAAGCTAGAGCATATTCATTCAACTTAAGTTTATGTGAAGAATGGTGTCTGAATCAGCCTGAAATGGCTAATTGAACTTGGGTCAGCTCAGCTGTGTTCTTCATGATTGTCTTTGCTATAGGAATGATGGCTGTGGACTGCCATTGATTCAGATGCAGAGCGTCACTTGAGCCAAATCAAATGCATAAAATTTATATAAATGTGTTTTCAATGCATTCTGTTTTTCTCCTTTGGATTAAGTTTGGGTTTATTAATAACAATAAATTAGCATCAGAACCAAATAAGCCAACCAAAACTCTTTTACTGTTGGCCTTAATTTGACTTTGATTGGGATCTTGTGAAGTATGCTATCTGAACTGGGCCTTTGCTGTTTTTAGTGATGGAGTTTTATGTTGTTGTGTTATTAAATTCTAAGATATAGTGGGGACACCATCGCTGCTTATACCAATATTGCTATGGGCCTGAAACCCATGAAAGGGATATATTATATTATTTTATAATGTGATCATCTAAACTGAGACAGGTTCTTACTCACAGGGTTATATGTATAACTATTTTCTAATAACCTTGGTTGGTGGTGTGAACTGGTTTTGAACCAGTATGTTAAACTTTGTACCTGTTTGGCTGACCAGAGCTTTACCTAAATAATGTAATTATCATTTAGACAGCATATCTAGAGTAATTGGATTTAAGATATTGCACAATGCATCAGTTTTGATTCTCTTGCTGAAAAGCTTTTCATTGTTTTGTTGTAGTATACCACCATGGACATAGAAGAACCTATATTTCAGCCATTTCCATCTGATATTGTGTTCCAAAATTTTGAACCATATCAGACCTATGAGGTTCCTCTACAGCTACGCAATAATGATAAAGTAAGTACTACATTTTAACCAATTTTTATAAGCTATTGAGTGAAAAATTGTACTTAGCATGGTCTTTGATATAAAAAATCCTAGTTATAATTTAAAGACAAAGTGTTTTTTTAATCTTTATTTTACTAGGTTGCTCGTCTGGTGAAGGTAACTCAAACAGACTCTCCTTACTTCACAATCATCAGTCCACATGACGTGGGACATAAAGTGGCTCCTGGAATGGATAAAACCTTTGTCATCAGATTCAACCCTGATGAGAAAAAGGTATGCACAAGCTTTGCTTGCTGCCCAACAGAAAAACTCCCTGTTAACTATTGTTAATTTCATTTAAATCATCATTTTTTTGGAGAGTAGAATCCTTGGAAATTTATAATGTTGCAACAAGGTCATGTCATGTCCACGGCAACACATGACCAGTGACAGAGCTACTAGGCAGGGTTCATGGGGTTCCAACTGCTTATGCACTACCTTCTCATGTCCCTAACCCAGATGTTTTTTTTTTTACCTTCACTAAAAACTTTGTATCTTAACATTTGCCCTATGCCTGTTTATGTCTGTTTTTGCTCTTCCAGGACTACACCCACGAGCTTATTTGCATCACTGAAAGAGAAAAGTTTCTTGTGCCAGTGAGAGCTATTGGGGCCAGAGCAATCCTTGATTTTCCTGATGAGGTCAACTTTGGAACTTGTCCTGTCAAGGTAAAAGGGATGAATTTGAAATTTAAACCAGTTATGCATTATACATCTATTTAGTTTGCTCATTCTGTTGCCCTTGTAGGTGTTTGATCTTATCATGCCTGAATAAAAACTATGCAAACTATGATCATATTACAAGGAGAAATGGGCTAATAATCACTATTAGGGGCTTACGGGGTTAAAATCTTCTGACACAGCTACACAAACTATTACAGGGCTCGAAAAAGCCTGTTCCAGTAGTCTTGGACAAGTAGATTTTCTTGCTGAGTAAGTAACTCTTAAAGCTCACGTGCCCAATGGGCAAGGGACAAAACAAGTCATCCTCTAAAGAAATCATTAACTAAGAGGAGCAAGAAGTGCCCCCAAGCGAGCAAAACATGAGAGCTGCTTGCCCAAAGGACAAGCTGGAATTCAAGCTTTTTTTTTCGAGCCCTATATTACTGACAGATTTGAAGCCCATGTGGTTGTTAAGCTCAGTTTTTCCATAGATGCCTCCATACAGGTGTACTTTTGGCACCTCTCAGGCATGGACAAATCTTTTGGTGCCAAAGATGCAAAACTTCACGATGATATCTAGATCTACCTCAATAATACAGACACCTACAGACACCTCTGTTATGCGGACACCTGGCTCTGTTCCTTTCATGTCTCTGTTAAGAAGGTTGACTGTAGTATTATTATGGCTCCATTAAAGTGTAATCTTAATTCATGATTTGATTGTCTTTTGCACCTAGTATGCAACAACGAGGACTCTCTTTGTACGAAATGTTGGAAACAGTGATGCAAAGTTCCAGCTTGTTGTCCATGAGCCATTCTTTGTTACACCAGACAGCGGTCGATTGGCTGTTGGCGAAAGCATGCAGATTCATGTGGATTTCAAGGCTCTTCAAACTGGAGATCATGCCAGTCACATGATACTTCATTATGAAACTGGTGAGTGAATATTGTTTTGTACTAAGATGGCCATGGAGGAATGGTAGACATAAAAGGGAGCTTTAGCATGGATGACCGTGACTGCAGCAAAAACATCTTTTTAATAAAAATGAATTTGTATTTTTTTAAACTTTGTCTTGTTTATTCCTAT
The DNA here is from genome assembly GCF_958299795.1 of Porites lutea. Taxonomy (NCBI): domain Eukaryota; kingdom Metazoa; phylum Cnidaria; class Anthozoa; order Scleractinia; family Poritidae; genus Porites; species Porites lutea. The sequence continues at coordinate 3,762,451 of NC_133202.1, read as the reverse complement.
TCACTAAAAATGTCAAGTTAATTGCTGAATTTTCCTGGGGTTGATTACCTGGGACCGCTCTCATGTTTAGAAATAGAAAGAAAAATGTTATCGTTGCAAAAAAATTTCGTTGTTACATTTTCACGTGGTAGTGATGCAGGGATGGCAAAGAAATGTACAAGAAAGCGTAATGCATGTGCAGAGCTGTTGCTTTGCTCAACAAACCTATTGCCTTTTTGATGCCTTGTTGACATCGCTGTTACCTTTGCTAAAGCACCTTCTTAATAGTTCAAGATCTGTTGGTGTGGGTTCCAGCTACCTTTGCATTCTTTTTTTGCAAGTAGACAAGAACTTTGCCCTTCTTTGTCTTACTTCACTGTGGTGTATAAATTATTTCTGGTACTTTTGACTAGCTTTTTGGCTGGTTTCTTCAAAGCTAGGTTAAGATAACCCAGGGTTAGTGCAAAATTTAAATTCAGATAAGAAAGTTTAACAAGCAAATTCAGTTTAATTCTTTTGTCCACAATTTATTTTTTATGATTGGATGCTCTAGAAAGAATACAGAATTAGCATTAGGTTTAGAATTTAACCCTGGATTAGCACTAGTTGGTCTTTGAACAACTGGGCCCTGGTATATACATGTAACTGTGTAATGACTTACATTTTCATATTAATTTAATTTATGGACATTTGTTTTGATTAATGTATTACAGGGGAAGATATCTTTATAAGTCTCTATGGAGCTGCTATTGACTACAATGTCAGACTGGATAAAAATACAGTCAAGATGGAAAACACTTTTATATCTTGTGCTTCTCAAAGGTACGTTAATTTCCTCTCAAGTTATGTCTTTTTTATCTAACTCCCCTTGCTATCTTTCTCACTTTAATCAAAGCTACAGTCCAACTGCCATAGCTCTTTATTCATGTGCAGTGTAAGTGTAAACATAGTCAGTGGTGCTGTTTTATTGGTAGTTTCTCAAGCTACGGATGGGTGCAATTGAACCAAATGACGTACTACAAAAGGTTGAAAAGGCACTGAACAATTCCCACTCCACAAAACAAAATTGAACCAACATTAAATAGTTTCTGCAACACCAAGAAACACCTGTTTCATCCTTGCTTCAAATGTATCTCCCTTTGTTTTATCTTCATTATGAAATCAATAAATTCATAAAAAAATGGGGGGGATATAAAGAAATTAATGGTTATTAAAATAAATTATGTTGATATTTAAATTACAGGACAGTCGCTATTTCTAACAGAAGTGACATTATTGTACAGTTCAAATGGAGCAACTTTGCAACACTAAGGGAAGAGCTTCAGCAAAAAGACAGGCAAGACTAGTACTTTAATATTTTTTATTCTGCAATCTTATTCCTTATTTTGAATTTTATTATTCCTGTGAAGATGAAAATTAATAATCAGCATGTCACGAGTGTGGGACAAAGAAAAAAGTCTGAGTCCCTGACAGGATTCCAACCTATGACTTCCCAAACACTGGGCAGGTGCTCTATCCACTGAGGTACGGAGAACTCATGGAGAGTGAGGCCATATAGGCCTTCTACAATAATGATGGAACAATTTTTTGGTTCATCTGTTTTTTATAGTCGACAAGAATGAGAGTCATGGTCATTTACTCTGCGTAGAATGCACATACATAATTATAGCTGGTTACTTCAATGTCATGTGTTGAAATTCAAGTAAAGGTTGTCCACAGATTGTATTGTTGAAGTTTGCAGAAGAGAGAAATACAAACCCCCACTTCTTCCCTCCTCCATGGTTTTGAACAAAATGCAATGACCTTGCTATGATGCAGATTTGTGCATTGATATTTCTGTGTTAGTGTTTAACTCAGTTGTTGTCAGTTTTTTCTCATCAATAGTCAAATTCCATAATAATTGCATTGAATAATTGCATATCTTTTGGGATGTGTTTTAAAGGTTTTACATGGACCTGGAAAGTGAAGAAACTGCTGAGAGAGATGAGTTTTTTGAAGAATGCCTGAATGATCCAACCCTCAGAGATCAGATGTCGATACTGACAAGAAAATTCAGGAACAAGTCTCAGGTAATGATAGAGAGAGGAAAACAAACAGGTGAAAAAATGCATACCATGTAATTTACCAGAGTGTTCTTTTTATAATGAAGTATTTTATTATAAGCTTTTCATATTTCATTTGATTTGGGCTCTAGCACTTTAGATAAAAATTTATTTCATTTTGAGTCACCTTTTCTATGGCAGGGGTATTATGCAAAACCCCAAATGGCGGCTGAAAGTAAAATGACTCTTAAATTTAGTGTTTAGGGGTAGCAAACTGAGTGAATCAAGTTCCGGTTAAGGACATGATACAGGGTGAACTGAATCGGAACATTGATTCTCTCAGTTCTCTGAACCTAATCACTAATCCTCAGAGGGGTGTGTAGCAACATTTGCTTTATGCAGAATACATGAATCTCCGATCTGTTGCCCTCCCCAACATTTGTCATCCTCACTCATTTATTCATCTGAGTGAAGAGAGCCCATTTGTCCATTGAAACAATTTATAATGCTCATTGTGCTTTCCTTGTTACAGGTTGTCGCTGATGACAAAATGCTTTATGGTGACTCCATTATCAGCATTGATCCAGTGGTAAGCTTGTTATACATTTACCTCACACATGACACTTTTATTGTGGCCTGTTGTGTTAACACACACACATCAATTTTGTTTCAAGTGATGATCCTTTGTTACATGGCTATTGTAGAGGTTAACTTCAGATTGTCTACTTACAGTCTGTGTGGTGATGCCTCAGAATAAAAGTCAAAGAAACTAGTATCATTGTTTGCACCGCAAAATACACCTGCGATGCAGGCAAAATAAACTGTTAAGTAGTAACAAACTGCAGTTATGTAATTGTTAATAAATGTGGAAATTTGTTGATAAAGAGGAATGTTACTAACTACACAATCTTGCTTTGTTTTGTTTCAGGAAGGTGAAATCTGGCCAAATTCTCAAGCTGAAATCAATATTATCTTCAAACCACAAAATGCCCAGAGGTATTATTCCCTTACAGTAAAATGACTTGAACGTTTTCCCACAGACATGAACTTACCCAACAGGCTGGGAGAGCAAAGAAGATGGTAAAATTTTGTGTGTCAAGCGTGACAGTAATAATTTTGTTTGAGAAAAAATTGCCTCAAACTTCATCTTCCTTTAAACAGATCAGAAAACATTAATTTCATTAAGATCATGACAGAACGTGCAAGTAATAGCCCTGTCACACACAAGCGTTCTGCTGTCCTTGTCTTTCTGCAGTCCTGTTGCGTAAACTCACTATTAATGTTTGTTGACACTAAAAAAGAAAAAATGAGTTCCTGAGTGGAAATTAAAAAAGCTTGATAGTGGTTATTACTGACAGCAGTAATACACCTGTCCATGTAGAAAATGAGCATAAAAGCCCCCACCCCCCACTCAGCTAGATGTTCTCAGGGCATTTGGCACATGTTCCTCCCTATATCTGCTACAAACACACCACAATCACTTGGATAAGAAATTATTTTGTTTCCTTTTGACTAAGTGTCTGTTTTCATGGCTATTGTGATCTACCTGCCTCTAGTTTGTAAATTTTTTCCTGAATCTTAACGGTTTTTTTGTTTTGCCCTTCAGTTATGCACGGACTACATACTGTGATGTAACAGGCCGAGAGTCAAGGCTGCCATTGAGGATAAGAGGAGATGGTGTGGGTCCCAGAGTGCATTTCTCTTTGGATACATTGGACATTGGAAATGTGTTCAGAAACTCACAGCATTCTTATGAGGTGAATATTGATATTATTGTACTGTTATTATGAGAATAACTTTATACAAGACAGGCTGGCTCTGTTAAGTTTAACCTTGGTATTTGATAAGCTGTGCCAATGTGGCATTTGCTTCACAAGCAAGGAAAGTCCCACCATAGGTACAAGGCTGAAAGACCATCTCTTGCATGATAGAAAAGTTGGTAATGAAATATGTGCATCTTTAGCTTGTCTGTAAATAAAATCTACAACAACCATAAAATTAATAATATTATTATATGATAAACCATTGTAATGCTTCTTGGACTTTGCGTAGATTTTCATTTATACACAACATATGGTTATAACAAACTCTCCACATATTTTGTATTTGGTTTATGGCGATCTTCTTAATGGATGTTGTAATTTTTTGCAGGTCATTTTGTGCAACAAGGGAGACATAGATGCTGTGTTTAGGCTTGTTCTACCTAATACCCAATTTGGACCCCAGTTTTCCTTCTATCCATCTCAAGGCATTGTTATCCCTGGGGGCTATCAGGCCATTCAGGTAAAACATTTACTTTAAAGTTTGGTCCTCCATAGTCATTGTAATGCAGAAAAATGAACCCTTTTTTGTTTTTACCACAAGTGCTTCAGTTCCTCAGATCGTATTGATTGGACCTATTGTTGCCATTTGAAACCTAATTATTAGGTTTCAAACTGAAGTTTTTTAGTCACTTTGAACATTTGCTTACTGTTAACAGCAAACAGTAACAGGTAGATGTAAAATTTGCAAATCTTTTCATTGTTTAGGTGTGTTTCTGTTCTCCTATACTTGGTGATTTCAATGAAGTTTTTCAGTTTGAGGTAGAAGGATCACCAGAACAACTTGAGTTAAAAATCCTGTAAGTATGTTTACTAGCTTCAAATTTCCACAATACTTTTTCAGACTGTCAATTCTCCCTTATTTTTGTACAAATTTGTCTTGGCATGGCCTGAGGACGTTTCAATAACAGTGGGGATACAGTGTGAAAATTATGCTAAACGGGTTTTATCTTTAGTGATAGTTTTGCTCAACACACTACTCCTTTCTAATGACTTAATCTTGGTTTTAGAAGAAATTGTTATTGATCACAGTCTGCACATTGAAAAATAAAAATGGCTAACCCTTCAGCTTTTACTCTTTGTGGGGGCATGAAATTAATGTAGCTCTAACTTGCAATTCTGTGGTGGTCATTGAAATAACACCTCCACTATGTTCGACAAATAAATTACCCTGGCTAAATGTATTATTTATTGTCCTTGCCTAAATCATGCTTTGTTGATTTCTCTACCAGGGGATCAGTGATAGGTCCCACATTCCACTTTAACATACCAAAGCTTAAGTTTGGTGTAGTTTCTTATGGTGAGTCTTAATAATTAATGGTGTTATGGGCTTCAATTTTTTGTAATTGCATAAGTAATTTTAATTATCCAAACTAGGTATTATATCATTATCATACTTTTATAATAATTATGTTAGCTTGAATATAATTAAAAAATTATCCTCATAGTTATGTTGTATTAAAAAAAAGTACAACTTTTTAAACCTGGGGAACTGGAAAAATAAAATATTAAATGTATTGCTGTTTCAAAGATTCTGGATCCTTAGACTGTTTGTTGGAATAAAATTTTAGTTTTTTTTTATGACCACTTTATGTGATGGTACAGTGGCCAGTAAAAATAGTCTAATAAATGAACACACGTTGATCAATGATTTGTACTATAGCATGGAAAGATAATATGTTGATCTCAAGGCAATGATAGAGCAGTTCCCAGTACTGCTAATTTCAAGAAAGCAGGATTGATTTGACTGAGATTCCTTGTTAAAGCAGTCCTTGCCATATTTCACTGTCTGACTTGTATTATTTTGCATTGTGTACGGACAGGTTTTGTTAACACTCGTCACTGTACTTTGGTTAACACTTCTCTCATTCCCATGACATTCAACTTGCGTGTCCCAGCTGACGGCATTTCCAGTGATGATTCACATAGCCGTGACAGCCTAATTGACAGCAATATAAGTGACGTTGGTAGCACCATCATGCCATCTCCAAAAGAGTTTGACATAACACCATCATCTGGGATTATTTCTCCTCAAGGAACAATGGATATCAAGGTATCCAGATAATATATGCTTATAATACACTAATAGTAATTGTGTTGTAATATCCTTTTGTGACAAGGTGTTGAAAAATAGTAAGCAACATGGTGGCGATAAATGAGCACTTAGACTACTTTAATGTGCCTTCCAATTTGCCAAAATTTGTTTAACCTTTGTTTACAATCCTCATTTTTTGCATTTCAGGTGGACTTTGTGTCAACTACTGTCAAGAAATATGAAATTGCGTTGGTGGTTGATGTAGATGGAGTCGGAGAAGAGATTCTTTCACTACCGATAATAGCCAAGTTAGTCCACTTGACACTTTTAAAACGATCCTTGAAGTTTAGCTCAGTCCAATGGTTAAGGCCTTTTTACACATAACTGTAAAACGTGTCAACATATGATATGACTTGTGTCTGTCTTTTCCAGATGTGTTGTTCCACCAATTACTGTATCCACACCCATTCTGGATTATGGTCGTTGCTTTCTGCATCACCCTTATGAACTACCTGTCCATCTGCTCAATGATTCAGATCTGCCAGCCAAATATGAGTTGCTTTCACAGGTATTGCATGTAGAAATAATTTTATTAATCATTGATGACTTACAATGATATTTTTGCTAGCTTTTGCTATTCATTTCATCTAAATTATTTTCCCTTCACAGGTTGTTGAAGATGTAACTCCAATCTTGTACACAAGTCCTGAACCAAAGGTGGGGTTAACAAAGTATCTGAAGAACTCAAACTCAAAGTGACCCTTTACAAGTTTATTTCTGTTTCTTGGTTATTAAGTACTCATCTATATCAACCCGCAGAACTAGAAATTCACAGTTGTTAATATTCCTTTATTTAGATCTGCAACTGGCCAAAGAACTTTTTATTATAGAATAGTATCTCTCTAGAACGCTCTGCCGCTCTGCCGCCCTGCCACATTAAGTGACTAGGGAAAACCAAGCCCTGAAAGTGTCTGCCTTCTTTTTTGACCCCCACCTATCGCAGAGTCTGTGTGCAAAGTGCCCTCCACCTTTTCGTTAACATCTCTATCCACCATTGATTAATATGTGTGAATGTTTGATTTTTAAACAGGGAATTATCCAGCCTCATTCTGAGAAGGAGATTCCCCTGCACATAACAGCAGAGTGCCTGGAGGAGGTCTCCACTATGGCCTATTTCATGATATTTGGAAGCAGTGATGCTCCTTTGGTTAGTCTAATGAATTTAAGTTAACATTTCCAAATATAAGGCCTAGAAATGTTTTTTCTTTTCAAAAAGGAGGTCTATCTGAACAGGAAACTGTTCAAACCAGAAATGTTGTCAGATATACAAATGTACATTATGTTGAGTTTTAATTTCTTTATTATGAAAACTGTCAGCTACAGATTGATAGCTACTTTCTTTAGTGTTTCTTCTGTGTGGTCATCTTGTCCAACTGCTGCAGGATTTTGTCAGACATCATCTGATGACCAAGTTTTATTTGCAAACAGTTATACAAACAGTCAGCATAAAATTACCCTTTCTTTAAATTTTCTACCAACTGCTTTGATTTGTAGATCAATTTAATTTGTACTTTTCCAGCTTAGCCTGCATAGCCGGCTGGATCTTTATCAGAGCAAAGTTTTGGCAGAGGAGATACGAAGCTGTGTGGAAAATTGAAATCCTCCAAAACTCTCACATGTGCAAAAACAATTCAGCCAGCTACATGTATGCAGGCAGGCTGTTTCCAGCTTGGCCCCTAAACTCAGTTACTGGTATTTTGTGTGTCATTTGCACTGAAAGTAACCTGAATGTCACCATTTGTAAGCTGGTTTTGAAAATATTGAATATGTTTTGAGTTCAGGTTGCACCGCTAATTCCATTTTGAAATGTGATTTTCCCCTTTCTTTGTTAACAGGGAGTTCAGATCAACTGTGTTGGTGAGGGACCAGTGATTCATGTTATGCCAAACCTTGTTGATTATGGCACCATTCCTGTCCTAACAGATGTCTCTAAGGTTGTTAAGCTCTCCAATGAGTCTCTGATTCCTGCTCAGTTTTCTTGTACTATGGTAAGTTTTGTGTTTATTAGGTTTACTTTAACAAAATGCATAAAGTTTCCCTTTTTCATTGGATAAGAATGTTAAGTGAACAATATACACAAAAGAATATAGATCCTATTTTTGTGGCTTTGTTCTTGTCAGTGCTGCTCTTCTGTTTGTTGGTTTGGTAGACTTACGTCCTTACTAAGGATTCTTTTTGTGTTGGGCAGTCAGTTTTAAGCCTTTTATCAAGGCAAACACTGTGATTTCAAGGTGCTGGAGCTTTGATTGAGAGCCCTCCAATAAAATATTAAGTGCTCATGGTAGCATAAATGAATTGGCAGCCATTGGAGCAGACCCTGTTTAGGGCCTGGCTTCCAGAAGTGTAAGCTACTGTAGTTAATAAAGCAGCTGAGCATCAAGCACTCTTCCCAGGCAAAGATGCTAGGGGTGGATTTAATATTAATTTGATCATATTTGTGTAAAAAATTTTGTGCAAATGTTCGTTTTTTGTAGACAAAGGAATTCTTGAACAAACAGCAATCTTTCGTCACTTCAAAGTCAGTCACAGTTTGAATATATTAAGAAAAGAAAGCTGAAAGTTGTTTAAAATGTTGCTTGACTTGCAGGTTCGACCAAATTCCTTGTTTTCTGTTGAGCCAAGCCAGGGTGTTATCCCTCCTGAAGATGCCTTACAGCTAAAGGTTACTGCTAATGTGGATGATACAGTCAAGTAAGAAAAAAACAATTCCTTATTTTACAAATAAAATTAATTTACTACGTACATTAAGGAAATTTTAGGACCCCTTTCTGTGTAGTTTAACTGGAATCTTCAAGTAAGACAAACGGCCTATATACTGAACAGGGAAAGAAGAAAATCATAATAATTATTAATTATTGTGAGAATGGGAGGAAAAGTACGTTTTGATTAGATAGCATTTTCAACCACTGATTTCCCAAGAGACATGTGGGGCAGTGGGGCACTATAGCAACTGAGATATGGGTGGACTCTCAGTGATCAAGGCGTCACTAGGCACATAAGCTACTTATCTGTATCTACAAAGGTGTTCTGATCTATCAGTTACCTTAACAGTTACAGTATCTACTTGTAGTAGTTTTCCTGCAACAAACCTTATCATTTTGTCCCTTAGTGGGGAAATTAGTCAGGTGTGGGTCATCATCAACTTTATTTATGCGCGGAATCTTATCACCTTAAAAGGGGTTTTCCTAGGAATTGTGTCTAACTATCTACGATCTATGACATATAATATTGTACAGTAATGAAAATAAAAGACATTTATATTTTATTACTTATAAGGCTAGATTTAACTTAGATATAGAAATTAGAAGAATGTCCTTATATACATATGATAAAAGTACGGATTTTATCATATTCAAATCTGAAATAACAATCTTTTCTCTGTAGCTACTACCTGCGTGTTCCACTCCTTACCCCAAGTAACCTTCTTTACCTTAGAAACAAATTTCCACCCACCTCGCTCATCAAAATCCTACATCTGCCCCTTAAAACTGTCGTAATAGTTGTTTCACTCATTTTGTGCTCATCTTTTGTTCTTTTCTTAGGTTTCAAGATAAGTTATCTATTAACATCACAGACAGTCAGATCCAGACAGTGAGCCTTATGGCTTATGGCTCTGGCACTACAATAGTGAGTGATCCCCCCTTAGCACCAGCTGTGAAACTTGGTCCCCAGTTCAGCTGTCAGCCAGTCAGGAGGTCCTTCTGCCTTACCAATAGTGGGAGGAGACCTCAGCAGATCTATTGGACCACTGAAGGTTTTGCTCCTCACAGAACCAAAAAGAAACCCGAGTATAATCCAGATGATATGAGATTCCAGGTAACAGAGCAATAAGTACAGTGTTTTCGTCAGAATTGACAGGTGAATAGGCATGGTCTTTCCTGTGCATACACCTGAATTGAATTTCTCAAAACAGTCAATTTTATGTTGAACTTTTCAACCGAGGACACTAAGATAAAAGATGTGGATAGAACTGTAAATTAACTTTTGGTATTTGCAGTTAACCTGCGCTGACAGCCCAATTTAAGAATTAAATAAACCGCGTCTCGCTAGTCTTTTAAGAAACACTTCTTTTCTATTCGTACTGTTAATTGATATGTCTGTCCTGCAAAATATTTGATGACAAAATGTTCATGTTTTGCTTTGTTGGGCATTAATTTACTCCAAATGTAGCCAGCCTCACAATATACCCTGAATGTGGTTGTCTTTCCTTTTCCTCCAAGGAAAAAACAAATTCCATTTTTTGGTGAAAACCGAATTAACCTTAAAAACTCCACAGCGTTAGTTTGAGGAAAGATTTCTAAAGGATATGGGCTTCATTTTTTCAAATATTTTGAGACAAGTCGTTTCGGGAGGGAAAAGCAAGAAGGAAGAAATCTCATACCAACTTTTAAATCCTGGAGTGAAACCCACTTTTTTCCACCTCTCTTACCTTTAAGCGAATTGTGCTGATATAGCTTGAAGTTTATTTTTTGGGTATATTTTTGATACAGGGCGTCCCCCCACCAGCTGATCCTCCCAAACCAATCTTCCAGCTTATACCTGATAGAATGGTGTTACATCCTGGTGAGAGCCAGAACGTACAACTGGAAGGTTACTCTGAAACGTAAGCAACTCAGCTTGACTCTGTGTGGTAGTGTTCATAATGTATTTATAGTCGCGGGCATTGGTCATGTTCTTTATCAGTGATTAATCTGTTCAGTAATCAGTGATTAACTTATAAAACTCTTCATCACTTTCTTAGCACCTCCTTTTATGCAGGGCCTACTAACAATATACTCTCCGACACGCAACCTTAGATCGTCCTTGTCAAAACTATTCGTTACTCTCCCCTTCTCCAATTTGAAGACATATTGAGACCGTGCGTTTTCGGTCTGTGCTTCCAGACTTTGTCCGTTGAAATAGAAAACTCTACGTCGGTCGACATTTTTAAATATATTTTAAAAACGTTTCTTTTCAGTATGTATGCTATTAAAGCTGCTTTTTTCTTTCCACCAGGCCACAGAAAGTGAAAGAGCGTATGTTTTGTCATGCTATTATTGGCACCAGCACTGGTAAGGAGCGAATCATGAAGGTGGACATTAGCGCAGAGTTCATCAGTCCGCTTCTGTCATTCTCCCAAAGAGAGATCAACTTCTGTGTCATGAAGGTGAGTGTGGTTAAATCTTGAAAATATGCAAGTACGGGCTTCCTAGCAAAAAAAGAACTGTCGCTCAATACAGACATACGCCCTGATGGTAGCTTTTACGCAGGAGCTTTAAGGGGAGTCATATTTCCAACCTATCGTACACACACACGGCTGGAAACTTTGACGACTTTTACTTTGTCTTTGAGTGCTAACACTTATGCATCGCAAGGACTCTGTTGTTTATATAATAATAGCGTAAAACAAAGACGCAGTCAATATGGAACTTGTTACGGTCATTTCAGTGACACACAGATCCACTACAAATTATTTACGAAAGTTTATATTGATAAGATAGGCTATACTGTTACTATCAAATGTTAGTTAAGCTTGTAATTATTTGACTGGTTATTGTTTTCAGGTCCATTATCGCCGGAACCTTTAAGCAATAGAGATATGTAGATTCTAAAACGAGGACGATATTTTCTTAATACTAAGTGGTGCGAGCGCGTCACTCAGAGTCATTTTGGCGAGAAAACGTGAACGCCGTCTTCATTTTACTACCAGTTAAAAGCGAGAGTGTCGTAAAAGTGGTAGCAATTTGTCAAATGTCGGGATAGGGCTTAATCACCTTCAATAAAAATAACCGACCGTGCTAGCTTTTCTGGTAAAAAAAAAAGGTACATTGAAGCTTTGCGTGATGTATATTTTTTGAGGATACGCGAAAGTTGAATCTTGTGCTTTTAGCCTTCCTTGTCCTGTAATCTAAAGTATAACAGCTAAAACTCACAGAAAACTGTTCTAAGTCACCCTCTCTGGGCAGATAACAAACTGGTTGACCGACATTTCGTGGGAACAGCTTCTTGTCCGCTAACCTATTCCTGTATTCATTGCAGTACCCTGAGAGCACTTTGGAAGTGGAAACCAAACAAGTGATGATGCACAATGTGTCCTCCCTCCCCCTGTCAGTCATGTTGAAGGCCACATATCCTTTCCAGTTGCTGGTAGAGGATCCTCGATGGGCTCCTGTCAATGTCAAGTCTTCCCAATCGGTAAAACCTTTAAATCCTTCATTCAGTATCGATAAGCTATATCATAGGAACTAGTGTCGCAAAATAGAGGACAGTTGTGATAGCTATGGTATGTGTCAAACATATAGAGAAGTCCTATCTTAATCTTCCTTTTCAAGTTGTACCCCATGCATGCATCAAAGCAGCCCCTGTCGGGCCTGACATGTACTTGTTTTCCCTTACGTAGAAACGGCTAAATACTTACGCTTCAAGCTCTAATTAACTGAAGTTGAGAGGATTGAATTACCAAAACCAGACCTAAGAGGTATGCGTTTTCACGCACTTCCGCGCTAGGCGTTTCTAGTTGTATAAGTTTCACGCTGTGATTGGTTTCAGATCGTTCACGTCTTTTGTGATTGGCCAGAGTGACCAAAACCAATCCTGCCATGCATGCGTTTTCCCGCGTTAGGTGCCGGCTTGTTATATGCTTCACGCCCTGATTGGTTTATTAGATAGTCCGCATGTTTTGTGATTGACCAGAGTGACCAAAACTAAAGTCTGCGACACAGGCATTTTTGCACTAGGCGACCGCTTTAAATTGTATTTTCAAAGCTCGGATAGGGTAAATAGGGCAGATAGATTGTGTGCATCTGCTGTGATTGGTTGGCTTGAACGGTCACTATTGGTTTTGAGGTTTTCAGTTGCAAATCATTGTTTGTGTGTGAGTTCACTCTAAGTAGCCTTAATTATGTGTTTGCAGGAGGTATACCTTGGTGTTGGAGAAAGTATCCCCGTTTTGATCCAGTTTGACCCTTCCTACAAAGACGACTTTGTAACTAGAACTGCTGAAAGTCAACTGGAAGTATTATTTAAGGAACATCCCCAGACGGTAAATAACATCCTACCTTATATGAAATGTTGATGAAAGCTGAAAGAATCGTCTCAAGCTAGGGCAATTTTGGCGCAAAAGTTGGAATGGATGACTAATGAAATGGGATGTAGATGATGTAAACGGCCGAAAGACAAATGCGAATGAAGTTATGACCTTCGTAGTTGTAATCACAAGTTTTAAATGAATTGCAAATTAAGCCCGAAAAAATTTCAGGACTGTAGAGGTTCAACTTGAAAAAACGGTTGGTGAATATGTTGTAGATCGCCACAAAATAGTTTTTGTCTTAACAAAATGTATTCTTAGTATTTCTGTCCATAACGTATTTAAACCTTCCCTCGAAATTTGCCTAGCGCAGATTTTGTGGTTTTGGGATTTAGAAATGTGTCGCTTCGCACAAATTTTGACGATAATTTAATTCTTATGCTCTGTATGGAATGTCGAGTACAGTGTAGTTAGTTTAGCCATAAATTTTAGGTGTTTAATGTTATCAATAACACCCTTTTTGTCCTTTCTAGGATTTTGTCAGTCTCAAGGGTGAAGTGTTTTTCCCTAACCTGACCTTTGAGATGGAAAAGGTAAAATATGCCGATAGTATTGGGTATTTAATTTTGGTACGGTCAAAAACTTGATCAAATATGATATACGGAAATATAATAAACTGCTGTGTTTGTTTACTTATGGATCTCAAGATTGGGCAATTCCTCCAGATCATCATGTTTTTCTCTGGTAAGAAATGAACGACACCGCCCTTGCTGATTCAGTCCTTTTCAAATGCCAAATGGTACCATATGATTCTGTATGAAGATGACAAAGTTACAACGTTTATTATGTACGGAGTAGAAGGTCTCGTGCAATTGTCAACACAGTACAAAGCGTGGTATACAAGGAAGTGTGTTCTTTTATCAAACGCGTTTGCCACACTGTGTGGTTGGCATTCGAAACGTTTACCCTGCAGCCATATTACTGTTACAGTATTTGCTGTTGTATTAGATGGCTCTGAGTCTATGATGTTCCCTTCAATTTCAGGTTGACTTCGGTTGCATACTGAATGACACTGAAGTGATGCAAGTTGTCAAGGTTACTAACCACAGTCCAATGGACGTGAAGTATCAGTGGAGCTTCATAGACTCTGCTATTCAGTTTGAAAACAAGGACGAGGATGAAGGTTTGTTTACCTCTATTGCCCCTTTAAGACCGGGTCTTTGTCCTTTTGTATCTGCTGTTATCTATAACTTATTTTCATGTTTTTGAGCAGTTTTTTTACGCTTCACTCAGTTTGGTGGCGGTTACCGCTGTTTCATCATCATCAATTCTTGTCGTGCCAGTAGGCGCATAAGGCCTCCACGCTGTCTGATCAACACTTTCTGTCTTGTGCAACCGCTTTGGCTACTTCCCAGCTCTTCCACCCCGCTTTGTTTCGCTCTTTCTCTTTCCGCTGTTTTAATTTTGATAAATTTCGTGACACGACTCCTTTAACTGAGAGCTCTTCTTCTTGTCTGCAGGGATTGGTGTTGAGGTGGATGACGATAGCCAGCCTGAGGAGGATGCCGAGAAACAGGATGAAGCTGACATTATGGTGATCGAGGTGCCTGATCAGGCTCCGCCCGGTTCCCCTTTGCAGATCGCCGATGCTCCCTCTAGGTCCTCCCAAGGCAGTAGACCCTCCAGTGCTGGCAAGGAGAAGGAAGAAGGGACTAGGGGTCCTGGAAATCAGTTGATAACACCGTGGGGACAGACTGAGATGCAAGTTAATATTGGAATTGATGAGGTTAGTTTGAAGGGGAATGAAACGTAGTCAAGCCTTATGTCAACTTAACTCTCTGACTCTCTTAACTTTGATAGAAGGCAAATTCTTTGCTAGATTGCTTAAATGAACAATTACGCGTTCCAGGGATAGGAAATGGGATGAGTGCTTTGCTCTCGTCCGTCTTGAGTACCTATATTATTATAGATCATTTAAGCGTGTCAACCATTTCTCGTTTGTAGCTTGATGTTTTTGGATTCTTCTTCAATTTTCCTACTAAACAATTCTTTTTTTGTTTGCCAACAGGTTTTTGACATCCTACCATTGTACAGCACGCTGCATCCACACGAGACTCAGAAAATTCAATTTACCTTTTATGGGCATGCCAACATTAGTTCTCAGGCTGTCGCACGCTGCTCGGTTTATGGTGGCCCTGACTATGACATTGAGCTGCTTGGTCAGGCCTCCTTGGTGCAGTACTTTTTTGATCGACAGCTTGTAGATTATGGCAAGCAGGTGAGGGCAAGAGCTGCTACTGTTATTGCAAAAGAGTGGAATTGTTACTTTCATCTCCTGGGAAATGTGAGAAGTTTTTTTTAATCTTCACCTGTGCATCATCTATCAGTGACCTGTTTCAATGACTGTTGTTTGCAAATCCGGCTATAGCCTGTTCCAGGCGTTCAGATAGTTGGCAGCGACACGAAGTTTAGAAAGTGAGAGAACAGCGAGGGGAGACTGGGGAGAGAGGCGTTTTTATTTTTCGCGCCCTTTTTTACCTCACGCCGCTCCCGACTATCTGAACGCCTGGGACAGGAGGTTAATATTGAGCAAACAGCGCTAACAGCGCTGCCACGTTGCTATCAAAACCCTCCACTGACAGCTTAGAAAATCCTCTTACGAGGTTAAGCAGTGAACAGTAGAAAAACTGATATCCAAGTGAAATCATTTGAATGTCGCCACGTTAACGATATAATAAGCTATCATACTCTAAACACGATGAGTAATGTCTTTTATTTTATAGTCATCATATTTTATGCGTTTTTCCTAATTACATCTATTTTTTGTTCAGCTGTTTGATCAAGCAGCAGTCGCTGAGATTGTTCTCCACAACACTGGCAAAGTGGGCTTGAATTTTGTGGTCCTTAATGTGGACAGTGGAAATAAGCCCCTCCCTGGAGCCCCTAATGTGTCTCCTATTCAAGGGTACATCAAGGCTCTAAGTCAACAGACTCTTACCATCAGGTATCTTCCTGGCGTGCCCGAGAAATTCGAGAAGACATTCCAGGTAAGACCTCATCAGACCTTGCCTTTCTTCCATTAGGTCGTTATTTTGGCCGTTTTTCATGGTTCAAACAAAAGTTAAAGGTTAGTGGTGTCTTCATCTGGAAAAAAAATTAAACCTGAATCTTAAAAGAGGACATTGAAATCTACAGGGACACGTTGAAACATGAAACACGTTATCAAAAAAGTCGCAATTTAAGCAGTGTTCAAGGCCAAGTGCCTTTATTTCAATTAACTCTCTTCAGTTAGCATGTACAGTGTATATAGGGCCTATAATTTGACTTCAGCGGGTGAAGAACAGTACGATTTCACAGCTGAGAAATTCATAGTTGTCGTATTAAGGATTCGAATATTTTCTATTACAATTGATCTGAAAAGTTCAAGGCATCTTTAGTAAACTTTCCGTCAACTCTTATTTGTTGTTTCCTTTCTTTTGCTAGGTACGAGTAGCTCATTTTGAACCTGACAAAATAACGGTGACCGGAGAGGGCGTCTTCCCTCGAGTTATTTTTGACCTTCCCGCAGACAAAGGGGACTACCGATATGAAGAGATGGCTAAGCAAGCACACCAGAGCCTGGGCCGAGAAAACTCCAACCTGTCAGATAAGAGTGTTGGCGATGTCCCTTTCAGGGCTCTTGCAGATGTAAGTAGTACACTAACAGAGCACATAATCTTAATAGCCCCACCCAACAATATCGATCGACACCATCGCCCGATAAAGACCTGCAGTACGCAGTCGAAACGTGACGATCAATGACCAAGTGATTATCGTGACACAAATGATAAACAGAAGCCTTTATACACACACCAAAATGAAGGTGAATAGTTGATAACTGTCTGTTCGATGTAGAAGTACTATCATAAGGGGAAATTAGATGTTTGTATCTCAAAAGGCTAAGGGTGTCAAGTACCGTGTTCTAGTTTTGTTTTCTTTTTCAGTCTGTTGGTGATCTCGGAGTTCAGATGGAGATGGAAAGACTGTTAGTGAAACAGTTTGCTTTGGAGCAACAGGAGTTATATAAGACCACATCACTAATCCACACTTCCAGCTCTCACAGAACAGCAGCAAAGAAACAGCGACCGAGGTAAGCTGTGGACTGAGTGCTTCTTGTAGCTTCTTATTTTTTATGTTACCTTGCTTCTACCGACAACACTGACGTAAAGCACACGTAATGTGCATACGTACTCTCGTAAATGTTCGCATGAGGGGACAGAAATTCCTCTCCCATATATCAGCAATTCTTTTTACCTAGTCTACTGTAAACTAATGTGTTTCTCGCCGAGCTTTGTCTTTCATTTTACCTTGTTTTTACCGACAGCGTAGCTCTCCTGCTAAACACTGAATTAAAGCACCTTCGATTCGTTGTGACGAAGAAAAATTTATCATCAGTTGATGAGTGACAACTGTAGTACCGCGTTCAAGTTATTTTTACTATTTGCATTTTGGACCACTTGTCCAAGCTTTCCCTTTACCTGTCGTTTACTGATCATTATCTTTACAAAAAAGTAGTAGTCTTATGTCAAATCATCCGTAAAAACTAGTTCGCACAGTTTTAATATTTTCCTCTCCTGTTCTGAGAATTCGTTCACTTGAATTTGACGTTTGCCGTAAACGTGATGGTAAATCTCTCTATTACACTCTATGTTACGACTTAGAATTCAGCATAATCAGAAGCAAATAACCTTGGTTCTGGCATAATTCATGACTCTGCTATTGGTGATAACTTTCCACTGTTTTTCTTCATTAGACCTCAACTAATCAACTACTTGCTGGACTTCGGGTATGTTGTCTATGGCACAGTACGAAGTCATGTGGTCCGGGTGACCAACAACGGACATTTCCCAGCCTCCTTCGCTCCTGAAAAGTCAGTCCTTTGGGGCAGCGGATTTGGAGTAGAACTTGACCGAGTTCGCAATCTCCCAGGCGAGCCAGACAATGAAAGTGTTGAATTCATGGTGACCTTTGACCCACGGGCGGCTGGTCTTCCCATGGGTCCAGTGGATGTTCACGTGCCCTTCCACGTGCTTAGTGGTCCTTCGTTTGGGCTAAGGATCAAAGCCGTGGTTACCATGCCGGACATGACAGTGTCTACAGACTCGTTAGACTTTGGTGTGGTGGAGTGTGGAAACAGCAAGGTCATGACGATACAACTGCATAATAATCAACAGGTTAGATGTGACTGGTCATCGGAGCCTCCGGAAGAGAAGAAGAAAAAGGTGAATAACTTGTTTTGGTTAGTATTTTCGTCTAAAACAAATGGTCTTAAAGTGTACACCTAGAGTTGGTCCCTGCCGTTCTTCAATCATTTTCGTTGAGTCTCTATATGACGGACACCTCCGGGAAACGGACACCAAGCACTGGTCCATACCTTGTCCGTTTTAAAGTGAAGTTGACGGATAGGAGAATAATATACATTGAAAGGAATGCTGTAACAATTCAGGCTTAAAAAGACTTCGGTCCATTGTTTTTGCAGTGCGAGAACTATGTAACGAATATTAATATAAAAAGATAACAAGATTTTCTTTGATTCTTGTGTTACAATTAAAGACGTGTTCTATGAAGTGTTGTATCAAGTAATCTATGTTCGTTGTTTTACGTTGTCTGGGTCAAATACAACAATGTCGCATGTACAGAGACATTCTTTATTATCTGTGTTTAATAATAGTCTGACAAGATGATTCCCCTTCATCTGCGCAAGAAACTACGCACTGAAAAACCCAAACCAAAGTACTTTGAGGTGATGCCGCCCATTGGTTCCCTGATGCCTGGTCAGCGGATTAATGTTCAAGTCAAGTTCATGCCTACCGAAGAGGTGAGGACTACCATATTCTCAAATATCTCCAGGTGAAATTTGAATCTGCTAGACAGCTGGGAACTGGTTTTGGTTATCTAATTAACCTCTAGAGATTGGATGGGGGTATCCCAGGAATTTTTGTGTCGGGTGCACCGCGAGACGTTGGAACCCTTGGACTATACCAGACTATGTTCAACTGCAGCTTTGTTACCCTATTTTAAGCTAGACACCAAAAAACCCCATTCTCTCACAAAAAATCCCAATCAAGCACACAGTGATGGGAATCTCCCTTGATGGTTTTGGAAACAAAAATGTGCGTAACACATCAGGCAAAGGCCTGCGAAATGCATAATATGGGTCAATGAAAAATTAGCCTGCATATCAAGCGTTTCCAATCGAGTTATTGCGCGAAAGTTAGAGCCCGTCATTCATTGTTTGTGCTCTTGTCCCAACTTTCTCTCGACGAACTCGCGCGGAAACGCTCGCTACGCAGGCTAATTAAAAATCTCTGCATTTTTTGATATTCTGGACGTGTCCTTTTCTTGACAGATCTCTTATAGTCAACGCCTTGTGATACGTATTGCACAGAGTTCCAGTCGTCACGTGATCAGTGTGAGCGGTCAGGGGAATGAACCCAAGTTGGAGTTCAGCTCAACCTTGATTGAGTTTGGCCCAGTCCTTCCTCATTCATCCGGAGATGAGAAGGAAGTGATCATTAGAAATCCTTCCTCGTTTCCGGTGGAAATATACTCTCTGGAGTTTGACAAGCAATATTTGGAGGAGGAAAAGGTATATGGCAGTAGTGATTTCATGCCCTTTTGTAGTAGGCCATTTCCGAGTTTGCTGTTTGCCATAAAAATGATTCTATCTTTTTCGTTAGTTCAATAACTGCACAACAGTTCAATAACCACACCAGTAGAAAAAGATGCTTTGGGCAACTCGGACTGAGTGGCCTACTATTCTGGTAGTTGTATTTACTGTTGATGGGATTGAAGCTTTCCCTTCAGTTCATTTTCTTTATATTTTAAATTGTTTATATTATCGTTATTTTGATGATTATAATAATTATTTTTTTATGCCGCCTGATGGGCTATGATGAATTCAATGAGTAATTTTGTTAATAAATTGACAGTAAGGAGCTATGATGAATTCAACACTAAATTTGTGCCCACACATCAGCCAGTAGACAAGCTTCCCCCTTTGTTAATTTTCTTAATAACTACGCCTTTATTTTCTAAATAATTATGCTAATGATCTCAACAATCATTTTTCATAATCATCTCCAAATGCTGCGTGCAATGAAGGGCTATGACGAACACAACAATATTCCTCTGCCCCCACATCAGCAATAAGACGAGTTTCCTTCTCTGATACTAATCTCTATAATTATGTTTATTATCGGAATAATTATGGTAATTTAATGTTAATATTTATACTAATTATCTCCAGATGCTGCGCACAATGAAGGGCTATGATGAATACAACACTATCCTTCTGCCTCCAAGGAAGCCAGGAGACAAGCTTCCTCAAGAGGTCACCGATGCCTACAATGAACAGCAGAGAAAGAAAGAAGCAGAAGAGAAAGAGAAAGCCGAAGCAGCTGCGGCTGCCCACGGTGAAAAGGTAGCGGAAGAGGCTGGAGAAGGGGCTGCTCCCCCTGTTATAGCTACGGTACCACCTTCTACTAGAGGGGAGGGAGCCAAGGCTGAAAGTGATGAGGGTGATGGAGTTAAGGACGGTGAGAATAATTGTGAACTTAAGTTAATTATAAATATTGTTAAAAAATAAAGACCGCATAGTGTCATGGTTGATTTTCTCCTGACATTTTTTAAAATCTGTTTACCAAGCCACAAATGCCTTTAGCTGTTTAAATACCTAGGTGATACATTCCATTGTTGCTGTTTGTTGTTGTAACCGTAGCTTGTAGGTCCACAATAGGTCCACAGTGTGAACTGACCTTCGATGCTTCGGCTGATCACTTGGAAACTCTTTGGTCAAGTTCTTGCCCTTTGAAGAAAAGATTTCAAGTTTAAGTCCGAGTGAGGAAGATCCTCGTTTTGCTTCTTTCTTTTACTCTAGTATTCATCATAATCAAGAAGGGGCAGGTTGTACCCCTTACGGGACACACTAGTTTAAGAGCAGAGAACAAGTCTTTGAACAGCTCTGTTTCTTAATCAGTTGAGGCCATAATCACTCCCTCGAATATACATGATTTTCTTTAAGTCAGTGGACGTAAGTGCAACGAGTATAGAGTTCCATACTACGGGAGAAAGCCTGAACAAAGTATTGTTGCCTTTGCTCGTTGCAGATAGCAGCAGTCTGGGTGTGGGTGAGCTAGAGATCACTCCAGTGTCTGCCGCTATAGCTCGATATCTTGGAATTGACCTGACAGCAGAAGGCAGAGCTGCGCGTAACAGACGCGGTATCGCATTAGTGGTGCATGGTGCACCTCTCTCCGGAAAGACAGCTACTGCTGTGTCACTGGCAAAGATGTATGGAGCAGCGCTGCTGACTGTTGATGGAGTAGTTATGGAAGCCATAACAAGTGGAAACACTTCAGCTGGTAAGAATGTGCTCGTAGTAAAAAAAAAATCAAATTAAAAAATTAAAATGATGTGAAAAGTCAAATGCAATTTAATAATCCTGTGACTTTCTTTTGATCCCTTGCTTTCTCCCAACGTAAAAAGTAGATACCACAATGTCAAATGACTTGAAAATGCTGCTGTATCTTGTAAGACTGGGTTGAATGTTATTTTAGCATGGTCTGATCTGCCTAGGCGTAAGGTTTTGAGCTGGCAATGCGAGACATTTGTTTTCTCTTGGCTTAAATCTTTTTAAATTCTTTTTTTCGACCCTTGATGGAGTGAATGAGATCGATGCGTCCTTTGCGAAGCGGCTTGCCACAGGTTGTGATTGTTTGTTATTGCCTAATCAGTTAATGTTCCTTCTTTGTCTAAAAAGCTCAACGAGCCAAGGAGCTGTGTGCAGCAGCCGCCCGAGCAGCCAAAGAAGCCGAGCAAACAGCAGAAACCCAAATCACCCAGCCCACAGGAGGACTGAGTGTAGAGGCGGTCACTGCTCTGGGTGCCGCTAGCGGTCCGTCAGCTTCCACTGCCGGTTCAGTTACTGGGGCACAATCCTTTCTTGGCAAAGACCGCAAGACATCTACCATAACTGGCGGACCCCGTGGGGGAGGTGCTGGGAAGAATATCCCACAACTACAGCAGTCACCCCCTGGGACCCCTCCCCAGGCTGCTCCCTTGGGAAGGAAGTTGAGTGTGACTGCAAGTGTGGCTGGTGAAGATGGATTGTACAGCTGTGTTTTGCCAGAGGATCTCCTTGTTGAACTGCTCGCTGAGAGACTGCAGGTTAGTCTGAGATCTTGGGCGTAGTGCATGTAATGGATCTTATTTAGAAATGGGACATTTGGATGAATTTTAATTCGAAATTTGAATTGCCAAGTTTAGACACCAAGTCAGTGCCTGGTTAATGAGGTGTGAGTTTAGAGTGTCTCGCCCTCCCCCCGGGTTGTCTGCAAGGCGTTGGTACTTTTGACACAGAAGTTTTATCGTCACATGTAAGGAACAGTTCAAAAAATGGCTACACGCTTTATAATTCCACCATGTTCCATACCTTTTCTCTCTTAAATCCATTTTTTCCATTAAAAGACAATGAGGTTTTATTGTACTCACTTTATAGTGCTTTACTTGGCACGTCGTATAAATGAACGTATGACGATGGTGAGACAAGACAAGACAGCTGCGCTTTTTTTCTATCCCTGGGGAGTTTATGGTTGTGGGCGTGCGTAAGGTGCTTATCAAATGGATACTTAAGAGAGAGGGATTCCTGTCCTCTTATAATTCATAATGATACACTGATCTGTTTTTTAGTTGAGTGACTGTCAGAAGGGAATTGTTTTGGACGGTCTGGAGTCGCTGTTCAGTCCTAGCATGATGGCCACAGCCAATGCTATTCTGAGAGCCTTCAACAATCGCAAGTACATCTTCTTTGTGACCCTGATGCTGGATCAGGCCAAGCTAAAGGCTGTAGAGGAAAAGAAAAAAGAAGAACAAGGTGTGTGGTACTGATAAGGGTCAAGCCAAAAACGTATGCCATGCTTCAGCTAAGGCGTATAGCCAGAGTTAGGCACACTTGCAATGCCACAGGAGAGATGAATTTACTGTTTTGTGTTACTGTGATAAAGCAAAAGTTACTGAAATACGCTAAGACGTGGATATATTTTAACTTTCCTGTTTTAACATGGGTTTCTTCTGTTTTTCTGTGTGTGATACTGCTTAACATGTACTTTTTTGTAGTTCTTTGTCCGGTCAATTAAATGTTGCAAAAGCGTTTTGCGTTGTGTTTGTGTTTTTGGAGTTGTCATTGGGTTATCCGACGCTGTTTATTGGAAATGGAGTTGTCTGATGACGTGTCAATGGAAAGGCCTAGGTGAAAAGAAAACAAAAAAGGCAAAAGCTGTCACGGTTTCGTTTCATGAGTCAAGCTTGCTTCACGCAAAAATTTTGTATGTGAAGGGCGCTGGCATTGATGGTGTCCAAACAATTTTGATTTCAGCCAAGCTTGAGAAACAAAAGGAAGAAGAAGAAAAACGTCGTCTGGAGGAGATGTCTGAGGATGAATATGATGCTCTGACAGAGGAGGAGAAGGCTGAAGTGGACAAGAAACATTTGGAACAGAAGAAGGAGAGACGCAAGCGAGAACTAGAAAGACAGGAAAGAGAGAAGAAGGAGAAGGAACTCCAGGCTCTTATGGAGGAGAAGAGACTTGAGGAAGAACGGTAAGAAATGAAAGTGTGACAAACATTTCGCAAATCTTGTGGTTTTGCGTCTGAATTCACAAGCTGTGTAAAGTCAGTTACAAAGAAAGCTTAAAAAACTCAGCCGACCATAACCTTAGTTTTCCTGGGCCATTGACACCGGTGAAGGTTTTCCTGACATTGACAGCGGCGAAGGTTTTCCCGCCATTAACGCCGGCGTAGGTTTTCCCGCCACTGACACTGTTGAAAGTTTTCTCGCCATTAGCGCAGGGCGAACAATTTCCCGCCATTGGCACCACATACTGACTTGCGCATGACACCCTTTCAGTTGTTTCTCCTTTTGTCAGAAACAAAAAATGTTGATGTCCTTGGTGACTGATATTTGTTACATTGTTTTTATAGCGGTAATCAAAAAGGGAAACGTCGCGGAGCTCAGCAACCTGGAGGGCCTGGTTCCAAGAAAGGTCACGACCCGAAAGACAAGAAGCAAGAGAAGAGCTCTGATAAACTGACTCCAAGCCGCACAACAGGCCTGGCCTCACAGGCGCAGCCCTTCGATGCACGAACGGGCGCCCCCTCTGTGATCTCCGAGCGTTCCGACAGCAGCGATGTTACCGACGAGAAGAAACGATTAAGCATGGCCAAAGCACAGAAGCAGCGTCATTCTTCAGCCATAATGCACCCGCCATTGTTGATTCCTCAAGTGGAGGAGTATAAACCGCCCACGGAGGAGGAGGAGAGAGAAAAAGAACTCTCAAAAAAGTAAGAATAGTCAGATAAAATGGCGTCATCTACACTCTGCTTTCCGTTCAATTATTATCAAGTGGTGATATTGTTGTATGTTTTTCTAGCGATATTTATGATTTTTGACTTTTGCTAGAAAATTAAGGGTAAGCCTGCGTTGAGGACAAAGATACCAGGGGCTGATTGCGCCTGCGACTACAAGTTGTTGAAGTAGTATGAAATCATTTTCGTAGCCAGTGCTGACAGACTAAATTGATGTTGATAACATGTGTTCCGCTTAGATGTAAATTAGTTATCTCGATGTTCTCCTTCCTTGGGTTGCGCAATCGAAATTTGGGACTTTTCGCAACATTTTCGCGTAACCTATCGATACCGTGCATATGATTCAGGAATAGACTGATCGGTTGGATAGTCCTGATGAATAGTGTAATTCTCTTTAAGATTAGACTGGCCTGACCAGCCAGTTGAAATAATAGCGAGTGCCCTAAGTTAAATTTCTCGTATTGTCAGGTTTACTACGTTTGAGACCAGCCTCCGTGACATCGACAACTTGTTGCAAAACTGGGACCGCACAACTGGAACCGTAGCACGTGCGGATACCCCAAAGTCTGAAAACTTTGATGACACTATTCCAGTTCCTGGTTCAACGAGACGAGCTCGAGAGAAAAAGGACAAAGAGAAGGAACTAAGAGAAAGGGAGAAAGAGAGAGAGAAGGAGAAAGCCAAGGAGGTTGGTGATATGTTCGTTTTGGTAAATGAAATTTTAAAAACATCTAAAGTAAAGACAAGAAGACCAGTCAGTAATGGAGTTGTGGTCTTGACTTAATTGATACCGTTCTAAACGGAAAAAGGTATAGCCATTTTAATGCGATTTATAAAGAAATTGACAGTGAATGATTTTGTCGTTTTTCCTTCTTTCTTCTTTTCGTTAACCGCTTTCGTTATTTCTTCACGCACAGCCCTATGCAATACCTCTCTAGGTAAAACATTTTGATTTCCCGTCTTGAACACCCCAGTGATAAGGAAATCTACAATTTGCACCCCTAACCAAGAAAATGAGACTTCTGATTGGAAAAACAGGCCATTGATGCACGAGCATTGAAATTTTAAGACACATCTCGCTAAGCATTTTCTAATTTTACCGAGGCCTAAGGTGGAGACACCAGTCCTTTCAGTTTCTGTGTACCCCTAAAGTGTTTGGAATAAATGTAACATGTACATTTTCCTTCGAGTATCTCCGCATGTTTCATGTGGGTGTTCTCCCCCACCCCTCCCTCCTCACCTCTTCCGCGGGCTAATTTCACGGTCGTGAAAAGGACTGTCATCGATCACGGTCAAATAATCGTATGGGTAAAAGTTGTTTTACCGACAAGGATTGCCATTTGAGTCCTGGAGTACCAGTAGCTCTCTCTTTAAAACATTCTGATATTCAATTTAGCTTAAAAAGAAGTTACCTTAAAACTAGTTACTTCGAATTTTGAGACATCGCATTATGCCTTCAGATCTCCGATTCCCCAATGTCAGCGGTCAGCGGAGAGCATGAAGAGGATGAAGACGGCAGTAAAAAGGACGGAGTGGGAGTACCTCAACTGATCGTCGACACAGTCAACCCAACAGAGTCACAGGCCGAGCAGACTCTGGCGAAAGGAATTCTACCGACTGTGGAGGAGGTCTTAGATGGTCTTGGTTTAGGTCCCAATGGTCCTCCTATTCCGCCTCCAGCAACCTTTGCTGTAGTACCATATCCTGTACGGAGACGCCCCCCTCTAGGCATAGATCCTCCGTCTCATTATGTGTTTGTAGCGTCCGGCCCAGATGATCGCAATGCTCCTCAAGAAGACAAGACTAAAGAGGCTGAACCAGAGGTGGAAAAGACCCCCGAGAAACCACCGGTTGGTACAAAAAACGAGGCGACCTAGTTGCTGTTTGTCTTCTTATTTTCTCATTCACTTCACCCTTTATCTTCTAACATCTTTGCGTATATTCTCCACATCTGCACACTGTTCTCTGTTTGTGTTATTATCCTATTGATATAAAAATAATTTTATGAAAGTCAGGGCTTTTTGTTAATGACCATTTCATTTGTTTTATGATTCTTGATTAAACGACAATATTTTGAGATAAATTAGATGCTAGTTCAGAGTTACACTTCGCTATAAGCTTAACACTAAACATCTTCCCCCCTTAGCACTAAGTCTCTTTTTCATCACAACCTATCATGTTATACAGCGTCACCACTGAGGAGGATGTTCAGAGGGTGTTCTGATTGCTTCTTTCCTTGACACAGTTTTGTCAAACTTTTCTTTACACAAGATATGTCCATTCGTTTTCATCTTAGGAACACGGTCGTAAAGGCCGTAAGGACAAAGATGACCGAGAGGGAGGTACAAAGTCAAGGAAGGAAAGAGGGAGCTCCGCTAGGAGAGGGAAAGCGGCTCATGGTGCCCCGTCCCCTCCCCCGAGTATTACTCCCGCAGAGGAGGACAAGAGGTTAGTTCAGCGGCTAAGTTTGTAAATTTATGGCATTTAGGACGCCACATTTTGCGGCGTTTTTTGTTTTACTGCGATTATGAAAAGCAAGCAAAGAAACTTGTTGTGGAGTATTTAAATTGTACACAAATCTAGCCAAGTAAACGCACAAGTAGATAGAAAAAAGTTGTGCTATTCTGTGGCGGTGACGGGACGGTGAAGTTTCAACTGATTTTTCTCTCAAACCTCTAACGTTATCTTTTCCCTAACTCTGTCTTTATGTAATGATATTCATTGAAAACAGTTAACCCTCAGTTGTTTGTCTGTCCCGCCTAGATTAGCATTTGCTACCTGCGGGTCAGTGTAATTACTTAAGTTAAATTCTTACAATAAAATTTTGTTGTTGTATGAACCCTAGCCTTTACAAGAATATAAACATAAAATCGCCCAATGTAAGGAATCCAAGACAGTCTTGGATTCTTGATTCCAAGCTGAGGATTCTGGATTTCTTATAAGTGGAACTGGGATTATTCCGGATTCCACAAGCAAAAATTTCAGGGATTCCGGATTCCACAAGCAAACATTTCCCTGATTCCGGAATACCTTACATGGGGCACCAAAAACGCTTTCTTGATTTCATTATTCTGATATTAATTTTTCTTACAATGCAGTGATGCTGCTCAAACGCCTAGTACTCCTCAACTGGTCAATCATCGCTGGAAGATTGACCCCAATGATTCGGTGACGTTGCGCATCCGTTTCCGGTCCGAGGAGTTGGGCCAGTTTGACCAGACTTTGAACTTTGAGATCATGGGAACGCGTCGTCGCTATCAGCTGTTTTGCCGCGGCGTGTGCTCTTTTCCCACCATAAGCCGTGAGCCACGTGTGGTGTTTCCACATCGCCGAAAGTACCGCAAACCTGAAGAGATCGTGCACAAGAAATACGTGCTGAGTAATGAGACCTTCGAGTTCGGCCCACTGCTATGTGGTAAGTCCAAACTACTTTGGGCTCCTTTTTGTTTTGTTTTTAAGAGCTCTCATTTGCATTGAACAAGCTCTGGCATTGTTCGAGGCTGTGTTTAGTGTGGGGGTTTCTTTTAAAGTGGGATATCTCCGGGGGGGGGGGGGAGGGCAGGGGCGAACCACATAGTATACGCTATAAAGTTGTGTGCCACTCCAAAGAGTAGGGATGAACAGTCGTTTTTACCTGAAAACGGGTGTAGATTTTGTCCATTATAGTCTGAAATCGGGTATGGTTATCAAGAGAGCATATAGTCAACTCTCTCGTAACGGACACCAGGAGAAGTTCCCAGCCTTTCTTCTTTCCTTTTAGTTGTCTCTCTATAAGACGGACACACAGTTGTCTTCCCAAAGGTGTCCGCTTTAGTGGGGTTCGACTGGTAGTTTCCGGCTCAAAAGTGTCCGTTTTAGAGGGAGCAGACTGCATGACATTTTAACATAATATTTCGACAGGAAAGACTCGTGATCGATACAAAGAAGGCAAGTATCCAGAGAACATGGAGAAAATAGTGGTTTGTAACACCTCTCCTCTAGAAGCGGACGTCAGCTTTTGTTTTCAGCAGGACAGTACTGCAGCTACGTTCATTCTTGATCCGCCTAACATGAAGCTTAAACCAGGAGAGAGCCAGGTGAGCTGTCATTCATAATAAAATTAATCTCTACTCTTCTAGTTACACGTTACTATGGCGTTTATATTTATATTTTATTTTTTAATTAAAACTCATTCGCTCGAAGGAAGTTTGCTAAAAAAAACGCCTTTTGAAGCCATTTACTCCATTTTTTTTAATCAAAATCTAGCTATAAAAAGCCAAAACTGCCGAAGACGCCGTTTACAAGTAGAACAGTTCGCGGCGTTTCGTTTCCCGGTTCTGAATATCAGCTTTCAAAGTTCAGGCGTGCGCAGAAATAAAAATTTAGCGTCTCGACATGTACCTTTTGTTTTCTTTCTTCATCTCTTCTTTCGCTTTTCTTGCCCAGTTTTTTGGGGGGCATTTGCTAGGCTTCATTTCGGCGGAAAAAGTTTCGGGGAAAGCTTTTAGGATCGTAGGATTAGATGGAAGGAAGTGCAGGCGGGTAGTAGTGGAACAAGATTTTCATTGGAATTTTTTGATCATTTTTGCATCGCTTTTCGCGTTTTTCTCCGTTTTCCCTGACAAAAACGTGCTCATTCTGGCATGGCTTGTATGGTTTTAAAGATCTCTCCCCCTTGTGCCAGTTAGATGACAAATTATGACGTGCAGGTACGGACGATTCAGGAGCGAATGTGTTAATCTGGAATTGTCTTTTCATTTTATAACAGGACCTTACCTTATGGGCATATCCGAAGACCCCTGGATTCTTTGAGGATGCCGTTGTCTGCTGTATACGGGAGAATCCCGAACCTGTGGTGTTTAAAATCTCTTGCCATGGTGTTCGGCCTGAACTGGAGTTAGATCGGAAACAGCTTCAGTTTGACAGAGTTTTATTACACAGGTGGGTTGGTTGGTTATTAACGAGATTTTATTTGTCAGGTTGCGCCGATTTTAGGCAAAACCCATTCCGAGTTCTCCATGTAGACAATTGGTATTACTATATTTTTACATGAAGTAATTGGACCTTGGAGTGGGTGTCTTTCTTGAAATTGCTGAACAAAATCATGAAGTTCAATGTTAAGTTCAAACTTTCAGATCCTACACCACCTTTTATTATGCAGACAGAAATATGCTCGCTAACAAAAGTTGTCGCATAGAGAACATCAGCTGTATTCAGGGTGCAAAGAAAATCATTTTTACAGCTTGCCATTCGGGCAAGTTGAAGCTAGCATTTACTAGCCCAAACGTCATTTCAACGAGCCCTAAGAGCTTTTTGACTAGCAGAATTGATTTCACAGTTCTTCCTTTATTCGAATTGCTCAAAAAACATCACTTGCCCGTCGGGCAAGTTAAAAACAAAATTCACTCGCCCGATAGCAAAATCCACTAGCCCCGGGCTATCGGACACTACTTTCTTTGCACGCTGACTGTATTCATTGAGCCAGAGTCGAGAAATGTCTTTGAGTGGAGTCCTTGTAGCCAGGCTATTCACAATATCATTGCAAATATTTGCATCGTTCATTTGTAGGAAGGACACAAAGACGATATTCCTGCGTAACAGTACACTGCTTCCCGTTGCATGGCGAGTCAATGGAATGGATAACCTCGGTGATGACTTCTCGTTGACAACTGAGCACGGTATTATAGACGCAAAATCTGAGTTTGCTTTACAGATGCACTTCAGGGCTGTGAGACCTACTAACATTAAGAAGATCGTAAGATTAGAGGTACGAGTTCACCTTCATTACATGATTGGTTTATGTTCGGAATCATAGATTTGTGTAGCTGACCCCTGATAGAGACACTAGATTATAGGGTAGTATTGTGCCTAATTGGTTCTGTTTCTGTAGTGTCATTGTGGGTATATGACAAGGACAGCTTACTTTTATTTCACTGGCTTCAAATAGTAAGAAAAATATATTCTAAAGTGGAATTACCAAAGTGAACAATGCAACCGGCTTTCGTCAAGAACAGTTAGCTAGTGATGATAATGATGATGATGACGACGACGATGATGATGATGATTTTCTTTATACTATTTTGACGTATCGGAGCGATGCGAAAATACACCCTTGTGTATTTATTGAGGCACCGTAAAATAAATCGAGTGATACAAATATTACTAGCATTTTAGGAACGCTCGATGTCTGCTAAATAGGGTTGCTAGGAAGGACTATCGGTCAGCTGGAAAGTCTTTCTCTTCAGAGCTCCAGGTGTTAAATTAAGATCTTTATTTGTAGGTGTCGGATGTTGAACAGATTATGGGACTCGTTCAAGCAGAGAACATTCAAGTTCATGCTGAGTCGTACGACGTAGCTTTGGATATGAGTTTCCCAAAAGGTACTTTTGTGTATTTACCTCGCACAAGATTCAATGGCGCGACGTTGTTTCTGTCGCAAAGTAGCTAATGATGGATGTCTAAGAAGCACGGCCGTCGGGCGCGATGTTTTCAAAGAGTGATCAGCAATTTTAATTAGGTTTTTGTAGTCATTTATTTCAGTTACTTTTGGCAAACAGAAACTCCGGTGGACCAATGACGTGTTCAAAGGCTTATAGTTTGTTGCTTTAAATATTCCTGCATAAACAGACATGAACTTTAGTAATACTTTAATTTAATGATTAGTTTTAAATACGAATTACCAAAAGGTGGCTCGGACGGAAAAAGAACATTCTTAAGTTTCTGGGAATTTTTGCCATGTTTTAGTACAGCTAAAGTTGGAAATTTATGTACCCCCGTCTTTGTTTTAATAAGATGTTTGTTTGTGACAAACGTATATGAAATAAATCATATGTTGGTTTGCGTCAGGTGCTGATGGCGGTCTTGACTTTGGTGTCCTCAAAGTCTTGGACGAAACAAAGCAAACGTGTTCTCTGAAGAATAAAGGCAAATTTGAAATCAACTTTAACTTCGCGTTCGAAGCAACAGATGGTTCGCCTTCGGATGTGGCGCAACTGTTCACAGTGATACCCAACAGGGGTCCCCTACTACCCACAGACCGGCCAACCCAAGTGCAGGTCATCTTCAGATCTAAGAGTGAGATCACGATCAAGGATCAGCCCGTCCTTAAGTGTCAGGTAAGCATGCTGTCTCATCTAATCTTCCTAATCTGCCTATGTAGTCACCCGGTTTGCAGTAACGATTTAACAATAACAACGAAAAGTGGTTTTTCGTCCATCATTCCTGATCGAATTGGAATCTGGAAATGTTGTTTTTTGAGAGGGGAAAACTGGAGTACCCAGAGAAAAACCTCTTAGAGCAAAGGAGACAACCAGCAACAAACTTCAGTGGCGGATCCAGGGGAGGGGCCCGGAGGGGCCGGTGTCCCCTTATTTTAAGACCAAACTGAGGCCCGAAGGGCCGAAAAAAATTTTTTGGAGACCGGGTCCCCCCTTTTCTAAGGGTCTGGATAATTAATCTCATAGAGAGTCCTTTTTGGTCATACATCACATCATATTTTAGATCATCGAACCTCATCTCGGCGAAGGCGGTGAAGTGATCGCAAGTATTCCCATCAAAATCAGCGTCCGCTCGGTCTACAGCAAGTATGCAGTCTCACCGGTCAGCGACATCAACTTTGGTGCCATGCTCATCAACACCAAAAAGACCCGCGTGTTCTCTATAGAAAACCGTGGGGAGTTCGACTTCAGGTACTCAGTCCTCAAGATGATTAACACGGTCTCACAAGGACGCCAGAGACTAGGACCACCTGCAAAGAGAACCAAATCACGTGATGGATCGAGCTCAGGGCGATCTCAGCAACCGGATAAACCGGCTAAACCCAAGAGAGCAGACTCAGTGAGAGGGTGGGTCAAAATAATTTTCAGATCCTTCTTTCTTTTTCTAAGAATATATCAAAGCGCTAGCACTTGAAATTACCGAAAACTTGTATGACAGTTTAAGGTTGATGACCTTTCTATGCTTTTTTTTTTTAGTTTATACGACGCATTACTTATGACATTGATTTGCTAACTTTTGGCTATGCACTATATTAATAAAAAGAAAGTTCAGTACTCTTTCTTCTCTTACTTAGAGCCGAGTTGACCACCGGAGCACCGAACATTCGCCTTCAGCTTGGAATGTTCACAGTATACCCAGCCGTGGGAAGTGTACCGGCCGGTGGTGCTGTGCAGGTTACTGTGGATATGATCGCCGAAAATCCAGGCTTCTGCGAGGAGGTAGGTGCGAGTAACCGAGGAATAGCTCTTTTTTTTCCGAAAAATGAGAAATTTGTAAAATCGTTTTTTTTGTTTTGGAAACGATGGTAAATCTTCGAGAAAGGAAAATTTGTAATAAGATTGGCATTTTATTCGTCGAGTTATCTTTCTGAAAACCTTATTCACTTGACACTGTTCTTGATGCTGTGAGCACTGCCTACCGTTTTACGTTGGAAAATGACTCGCACGCGCAACCAGCGAATGGAATGCGTGCGTCATAAATTTTGCGCACGCGTGATGATTGTGACGTAATGTTTTTTGTACTTAACACATCGACAGTCGCTTAATTCGTCTTTCCGTTGAAGCTGTGTTTGTTTGCAGAAACTTCGCAGACTTTCCACAACGCCTGAACTCTGCTCTCACCGGCAACTGAAACTCTTGGATAACACTGAAATGTTTTGTCTGAGCACTTGTACATTTAACTTTATTTTTGTTCTTGTTTTATTTTCCAGGATATTGCGATAGACATCTCAGACCGTCCGCCAACAGACAGTCCTCAGGGAATCCCCTACAAGTTGATCGGTGAAGCCTGCATCCCGGGAATCACCACTATCTCACCCGACACGGTCGGCTCGATATTCGAAGAACACTTGATCGTTAAACAGTTGAATCTATTCCAGTATTTGACACACGACCTGGCGAGTGGCTCAGGCGTTTATGGAGAAGATGAGAACAAGTTCTTATTTTATAACACGATCGTTGGACGCAAAGCAAGGGCTCGATTTAGGATTGGTAATTCGAATAAGGTACTTCGAGTTTATTGGTAAACCGGTGGGCACTTTTTTGGCGTCGTTTTTGCTTTGAATTATACCTCAATTTCTTTGCACTAGGTTTTTGTGAAAATCCTCTGGATTCCGTGTTTCCCCCATATTGAGGCCGTACCTCAAAATTTATTTACAATTCGAAGGATTTTTGTCGATTCTTGTATATTATCTTTGCTGAATGACACAGAGTAGACGTGTTATATTACTTACCAGATGTTGCTATGGTCAAAATTAGGATAGGTCTTTGAAATAGGCTCTTTGTAGAACCATGCTAAGTACCTGTAACTAGTAACTAAGGCGCGTTTCAGACGAGGACCTTTTCATGAGCCGAACCTAATTCGAATTAAGGCCGACCGAAATTATTTAGACCGGCTGAATTGATTCAGACGCCGATCTTAATTGCAGCTGAACTAAGTTCAAAATGCGGAAAATGCTCATTTCGGTCAAACGGGTTACAAAATACGTTGTAATAATTTATGCATTAGGTTCGGTACATGAAAAGTTCGGCGTCTCTCCAAAGGCGAAATTCCCCGCTGGGCTAGACGAAAAGAACGACTGAGCCGTTCCAAATTGAAACAGGCGTTCCTAATTGATTCAGACGCCGAACTTTTCACGAACTTAATTCAGTATATTAGGTTCGGCTCATGAAAAGTTCGGCGTCTCTGAACCGGGCCTAAGAAACTTGTTTCAACTAAATACTTATCGCGTATCTCTATCTTACCCAGGTCCCTTGTGACTTAGTTCTGTCTGTGAAACCGCAGTCCATGAAGCCATCTGCTCGCTGGCACGATGTTTACGAGATTGAGCCTCAGCGCGCTTCCATCCCAGCTCACAGTTACGTGTACGCGACAGTGACGTTCACTCCGCCTTCCATGCAAACGTACAACGCTACGCTGGAAGCTGCGGTGGACGGAATGCCCAGCGCAATGTCAAAATACCGCAATCTGACGTTTGATATCCAAGGCGAAGGAAACCTGCCGAGGATAAATGTGGCGAGACCCACTGCGCGGAACAAGAAAGGTGCCCCTGTGTTGCTCTTTAGAAGACTACTGCTAGGACGCACTCAGGTTAGTAAACAAGTAGATGACTGCACTGCAATGCAAGAGTTTACTTGAGATGCGCGACTACCTTAATTTTCTCGTGCAATCTTTGACGCAGTCGAAAAAGGCAGAACCCGACCTCGACTTCTAGAAGATTAGAAAGAATTAAATTAGTGAAAAAGAAATGTCGCGTCGAGTTTAAGCTTTCAAAAGCTGGTTTGGAAGCTTGCAGCACGTTTTTAAAAAATTGCTGGTTTATCAAGATAGTGAGTTCAGTTAGCTTCAATTTGATATAGTCAGGTTAACCGAAACGCGCTTAGTCACTTGCTCATGAGACACCCCTAAAGATATCTGGTAACCTTAAGCCAGCATTTTTTCGAATTTCAGTACTTACACAGACGATTCACGGCATTTTGTCCCATCATTTTTGCAGGTTCTTCCCATGTCTCTCAAAAACGAAGGTACATTGATGTCTCGAGTGAATATTGATTTAAAAAATCCAGGCGGGATGTACAGTATCTCTTGTGCAGAGGGGACAAAAACACTGATGCCGCTTGACGAAGGCAAGGATGAGGATGACCTCAAGTCACGTGTTCACTCCTTATCTGTGGTTGTCCCCATGGGAAAAACAGCTGATTTTGCGATTGAGTTTACACCGTCCTTGGTGGGTAGAGTGGCTGGCGAAATAAGGCTTACAGTGGTGGATAATCCGTACGAGGAAAGCACAGTTCAGTTGATTGGTGAGGGATACGAGGATGAGGTGACTATAGACAATATACGGTCTTATGTTCAGACTGAAGAACAGGCGGCTGAGGTGGAGATAGATGAAGACACTCCAGGTACTGCTGCATGAAATACTAATGCCCAATTCACACCAACTACACATGTTTAATTAAACCATAAAAAGACGTTCGTAGGGTTGTTTTATTTCTCTTTTTTCCAATACAAACGAATTTATCGACTAACAGATGCTTAGACAAATGCATCTCATACTACAGATGATTATACTGGCATGGTACCCTGTAACAAAGGGACCCTTAAATAAAGGTTGAAACAATAGAAATATGACTGTGGGGCCAAGAAAGACGCGACATTAATTAGTGACCTGTAGTCTAGAAGCCAACTGTGTTGCTTTTGATCCCTGTCGCAGCAAAAGCGTTAGCTCTTTGAGAAGGGCAACCTTTGACTTCGCAGCAAACCCACTTTCAAGACCTTGGCAAGTGTCCCTGTTGTAAGAGGGGGCAATCATTTAGTAGTGGTTGATTTGATTTGACTTCGCTGTTACTACATAAGAGTGACTATAGATTCCCTTTGCCAAAGGGGGCAATAGGACAGGAAATCAAATTCTCACCTAAGTGTTATTTCTCTTTCTGCAGCTTCAAGGGAAAACCATGTCAAATTCGGCGACTGCGCAGTGGGAGCATCCAGACAGCTGTCATTCACTCTGACAAACCATTCTACTTCCGACCCAGTCCGTTTCACGTGGTCCCCACCACCTGAGATCACGTTTTCTCCGTGTGTTGGTCATCTGCAGCCTAACTGTGCCAAGGATGTCACAGTTACATTCTGCTCAAAGGAGCCCAAAACTTACTCAGGGACTAATGTACCTTGTAAGGTTACAAAAATCAAGCTTGGAGAGGCACAAGACAAGGTTAGCTTTCTTGGCTCTTTATCTCAAATAAAAAATCTGCTTAGTTCATACAGCCCATGTTGTGTTTAGGAGGAGGGTTGATGGTATGTTTATAGCGTAAATTTGTGCTTGGGTTTATCAGATTTTTCCACATTGTTACCATTTTCTCTGTCTCAGAATGAGGAAAACCTACCTTACTTTTTACTTTTAAACCAACACTTTCTTGCCCTAGTTTCAAGCTACTTGACTTTTATGACTTCGAGTGAGGAATTAACTCTTAAAGTGTTCAAAATGACAAAGACCTTTTAATTGAATGGTCACACTCTAGGATTTCACCCACGGACTCAAAGACAAGAACTGCATGCTATCGCTAAATAAGTAGAACCTTGTTTTCATCACAGGACTCAAAATCTAGAACTGCGTGCTAAATGAGTAGTACCGAGTAAGAGTACTGTTGAAAATGGTTTCATATGAATGGTAGTACCATATGTAGGTTTCAACCTCATCTAAAGAGTAAAATATTAACAAAAAGCCACGCTACTTGTCGAATTATAACTCTCTGTAAACCGTTGAAAATAATTCCATAATCCCACAAATAAACAAATCTTCAAATACGTTTCTCGTTCTTTGAAGCCTGCCCCACCGAAGGTGCAAGTTTTGGACTTTAGCGAATTTGACAAGTACCGAAATCGATGGAAATGATTGTAACAGTTGGTGTCATGTGTACCTCTGACACATATTATTGGTTTATTTTGTTCACAGGCGGTGGATTGGGACGATCGCATGCGCACTGTAAAGTGGGTTGAAGTAGCACCAGAGGAGGACCCTGCGTCTGGCACGAGGAAGGCCCCTCGGCCAGCTAAAAAGAAGGTGATTGAAGTTGAACCCGAGCCTCCATTTACAGCTCTGGAAAACAGCACCAAGGATGTGGAACTGTTTCTTTCTGCTGTGTGTGACTATGCTAAGTTCCGGTGCAAGGTGGAGAACATTCATTTCAAGGATACACTCATGTTTCAGTCCCGAGTATACAAGTGAGTTTTTCGCAAAAACCTTTGTTTACTTTGTGGATTACTTCTCCCCTGCTTCGTATACGAAATTGTGATATGACCAGACGTGGCCAAGTTACTTTTAATGGTAATCTTTTTTTTCCACCTGAGCTACAACTTGGAGAAAACCTATTGAGACACATTACAAAAACCCATTTTTGCACTCGTGCTGACATTAATGCTTACCGTCGCAAATTAGGACTGTTCCCCCCTCCCCTATTAATGTTGTTGGCGGTAACAAAAGAACTTCTTACGATAGCTGTTAGGCCAAAGCAACTTTGAACAGGGGGTGGGGAGGAGCGCGTCTTGGTTCCGTCTAGATGGGATTGTTGCATGGCGTGAAATTATATAAATACATGGAAATGTCTCGACAGTTTTGTCCGGGGTTATAGTTTTCTTTTCTAATGAATTCAGGTTCTATGATACTTTGCGCAGATGTAACAAATAAATAAATGACTCAGTTAAATCGCGAAGTAAAGGAAAGGAAGTGAATAGACCTTTCCAGTCCCGCCTCCTCTGGTACTGCCTTAATGACTGGTTAAGATCCCCAAAGTCATGATAAAATACAGAGAAAGCCGGCATAAGGTCACGGCAATATTCATCATAACCTTTTTCGAGGTTGGCATCTGAAGACTACAAGTTCTGTTCTTTTTTTTTTTATTTGTTTGTTTTTCATTTGTTTAGCTTTACGGTATCCAACAAAGGCGACGTTCAACTCGATTACCAATGGAGCTTTGAACCTGTTCACAAGTCAAAGGCTGTTGGTCTGACCGAACCTTTCCCGTCAGGACCCGAACGACCCGGGAGTCCTGCGGGACAATCGTCCAGTCAACAAACGGGACGACCGTCTACCTCCGCTGGAGCCTCTTCAGTGCCGCCCCAAACACGGGCACCACAGGTATCGACACGCCCTGGCTCTTCAATGTGTGGAAGACCCTCAAGTGCCTTGGCTTTAGCTTACGAAGCTGGCAGCGTGGTGAGTGAAGGAGGAAGCGATGTCTTTCCTTTTGTGATCGAGCCGCAAAGTGGGAGCATTCCTGCAGGGAAGAAAGGCAGCTTTGTTGTGAAGTTTTCGCCTCTTGATGTATCAGAGTATGATGCCCGGCTGATCTTTAGGTAAGACATGCTGAAAGGCCCCTCATCGCCTCAAAGTGTCAAACATTTTTTCCTTCTAATGATGTGACACTTCTACAATCACTGTGTATCTGGCTGTCCTCTTACACTTTCACACCCAAAAATGACCAGAGTCAAAGTTAAACATCAGTTCCAAATGCCATTCCGTAAAATGCTGAAATCAAATAGTACCATGTGAAAGTACTGCTAAAGATGTTTCATTTGAATGGCAACATCATAGGATTTCGTCCACAGACTCAAACGTTAGAACAACATACTAAATAAATAGTACCATGTGAAAGTACTGCTGAAGAGGTTTCATTTGAATGGTAACAGCATAGGATTTCGTCCACAGACGCAAAAGTTAGAACAACATACTAAATAAATGGCACAATATGAAAGTACTGCTGAAGAGGTTTCATTTAAATGGTAACACCATCACAGACTCAAAAGTTAGAAACACCCTACAAGACTTTATCCTTTACTCTGGAAGTGAAACGGGTAAACGTCATTATTCAAGAGGTTAGTTGAATTATAAATTTATTTTTATGTCCACAGCGCAGCCAACCTTCAACCGGACACTCAACCTTTTTCCATCCCTGTCAGTGGTCGTAGTCTTCTTCCGTACTGTCACTTTGACCTCGAGGAATCGGATTATATCTCCGGTGGGAGACGAAATCCCGAGCTTAGAGGTCCTGGCGGGGCTCCCCCGGGATCAACGCTAGATCCCAGCACAAAGGTCATCGAGTTTAAATCGTGCGGTGTTAAAGTAAAGAATATCAAGTAAGTTATGAGAAAATGTTCCACAAGAAAATCCGTCATATCTATTGTATTACCGATATTCTTATATGTACGCTTCTTCCAAACACTAAACTACTCTCCACCAGCCATTTCAAACATTACAACGCCATAGCAACGTTGGATTGTTGTAGAATAAACGGAACAAACAAGGTGATTGTTCTGGCCAATCACAGCAGGCCTGGCATTCAAGTGAACAAATTAAAACTTGAGGTAAGCAAAAGCAGCAGATTCCAAGCACCGGCAAATACATGCAAGAAAGTGATGTGGAGGAGATTTTTTTTATAGCCTTACTTTTTTATCCGAAACTCGATCGTAAATCATTTAAACGGGCATTTGCCATCTGGCTCAGTTGTTCAAACGCTAGATTGCACCTACCCCTCCCCTAAGCCAACATCAACACTTACTTCTCATTTAGGGCAAAATGTTGGCTTAGGGGAGGGGTAGGTGGGCAGTTTCCCAGAAACGTATAATGATCCAATTGCGTTATCCACGTGATTAATCACTATCCAACGGATAGGAACATTTCACTTCATATAACTTTCACCCATCTGTACACACAGGCGATTCAATGTGATCAACCCATCGAATACAAACTACAGTTTCACATGGACCAATGAAGACTTTCTTGACGGCGTACCTGAAAGTGTTAACTTCCGGTGCTTGACTCCCGAGGGGACTGTACTGAGTGGCAAGAAACATGAGATGGTGTTTGAATACGTGTCTGACTCATTGAATCTGATAGAGTCTTTCTGGCGCTTCTTTGTTCCTGAGCATAACATCTCTGTACCATTTGTCTTGGTGGGTCACACTTTTGAACCTGCGCTGTCATTTGACAGGTCTCACATCAACTTCAGAGAGATGCTTCTCGGTAAGGCGATCCTTTGTTCAATTTTTTGTTTCTGTATTTGTTGCCTTTAATCTTTAACCTTTAGGCCTGTAGATCGTTATTATTTTTCTGCATCCCTAGTTGCTTGTTTGCGTAGATTTGTTGACTTATGGGCATGCTCTAAAAAGTCGAAGTGAAATTTTTGTCTAAATTTGTAGTGACAGTCAAGTCAACAGTGCGGAACACCACCGACAAGCTTGATATAAAGTTGTTTTAACACTTCCTGATTGTCTTATGAAACAAAAAGCAAGTGTAACGTAGTTAAACAAGTAGTGCATTAATCAACTTCATTTTAAAAAATCGCTTATCCTTCTCAGCTAACGACGGGATTCTCTTTGAGCTAATTTAACCACAACTATAAAGTTGCAATATTTGAATTCCCCTCGCAAAAAAATTGAAAAGAATATCCACTTAGAAAAAAATTTGTTCTCAAAGGAGACTTGGCACAAGAGCTAATATGGTACGTGATGTAAAACGTACGATCATGTGGTTGACTTGGAGATTTTTCGGTGTCCTAGGTCACCCAGCGAAGGAAATTGTCCAGTTGGTAAACGAAGAGAACATTCCGTTCACGTTTTCATTCAGTGAATCGTCTTGTCACACCGAAGGCTACGCCTCGAGTCTGGCTGTCGAACCGATGTCAGGTACCATTCTACCAAAAGCAAGGTTTGTAATGAGAGCAACCTTTTTCATGTTTCATACAGTGGCAACCGGATGAGGTTTCTGTTCGACTGTTGAAATCTTGTCTTTTAGCCGGTTACGGTTATATAGTGACCCATTCTGAGACTAGTCTTGTTGCACGGGGAGCTTCTCAGTAAGCAGACAAGTGGCACAACTCCCAACTTGTCATATCGGTTATAGGAGAAGAGTCAACGGCTCGCTAACAAAGCATCTTTCTGAAACCAGCTGCTCATTAAATGTAGCCCGAGGGTAACTTATAGAAGAGAATTAATTTGACTCTCAAGCTCTCTTGAAAGGAACACTACCTTCTTGGACATAATAGATGGAAAATTTAGACCCCCCACCCACCCCCCCTTCCCCCCAATCACGGTTTGACTTTCCCGCGGCCTCATCCTAGATTTTGGGGCAATGGCGGATTGCTCTTCCAGTTATTCTCTCCAAGATTGTTGTTAGAGTAATTCTTAAAGGATCGTGGTCGCTTTCTTTACACCTTTTCGTGGTGTTTGATCCCTGTGATGTCTGTTGTATTTAAATCTGTAGGCTACCAATCGAGATCTCCTTCACGGCGACAGAACAAAATGAGGTGAACTTTAACGTTCTCTGTCACGTGAAAAAGAAAACTTCACCACTGACGTTGAACGTGAAGGCGGAAGGATACGGCATGAACGCACAGCTGATATGTGAGGATTCACAAGGAAACAAGGTGGAGCTGACCTCGAAAGGCACAAATAGGATCAACCTTGGAATGGTAAGATGGTACATTAATATACTCTTGCTAATGACTTGAACTGAAGTTTTTTTTGGATTCATGTTTTGGTAGCCAATTCCATGCTACAAGATAGTAATCTAAATGTTCAGTCGTGCGGTAAAAAGTGATGCGAAAACGCGCGGGGGCTGGGGAGAGAGAAGGCGGTCCCATTTTTTCCCGCCCCCGCCCTCTTCCCCAGATCGCGCGCATCTTATTTTTGCCTGGCCTGTTTCGCGACGTTCCCATTATCTGAGGACCTGGTATAGGCTATGTTTTGGAAACCTTCCTGCATACTGCTGGGGTCAGTCTGATTCGCTCTGGGTCTTTGACCAGCTCAATGGCAGTTCCGTTTTCAGTCAGTCCGAACGGTTGCCGCGAACTTAATTATCGGATGTGGCTTTTATCGCGAACTTGAAACTTTTATTTTCGTCTGATGCTCGTGTCATTTTCAGCATTTTGCCTGTCTTCTATTGTCGTGTGGTTGAAAGTGTAGATGAAGTTGTTTCGACAATTCTTGGGCGTATGAAGTTGTCCAGAGCTAACAGATCGCTATGAGCTTTACTTAAACAGATAAACCGTATTGAGGAATCATTTTTATCTTTGCTTGATTTTTAGGTGGAGATCAACGAGAAAGCTACCCGTCAGCTTTTTGTCATCAACTCAGGGAAATTTAACTTTGACTTTTCCTGGGAGGTTCATAACCGGACCAAGCTCAAAGGACTACGGTGCCCCGAGGGGGAGAAGCTAGTGTCGGTAACACCGGAGACCGGTACGGTACCGTGTAGTACCCGTAAGAGATGCCAGTTAGCCTTCTGTCCGCCAGGACGACTTAGTTTGTCGGGGTGCGACTTGCTGTTAAAGGTAATTCTTGGCGTAAATACGACCATTGTGTGTTTTTTTTTGTCTGTGAAATTTCGGTTACTAAATATTTAGAAAGCACAAACTTAAACTGTATTGTAGCGACTTGGTTGTTTTCTGTTCTTCAACTGTTTCTCCCCTTCCGCGCAGGTTAAATTGCTAAACATTTCTCTCGTGGAATTTCGTTCCATTCATTCCATACTGATGCTCTATATTTTGTTTGTGTAGATAACCAACGGACCCACGTTCACGATTAACTTGACTGGCACAGGAGTTCAGCC
Organism: Porites lutea; assembly: GCF_958299795.1. Lineage (NCBI taxonomy): Eukaryota > Metazoa > Cnidaria > Anthozoa > Scleractinia > Poritidae > Porites > Porites lutea. The sequence goes on along the minus strand of NC_133202.1, from coordinate 3,720,025 downwards.
CGGATTAAACTTCTCTTTTGTGAGACATGACTTTGGACCGTGTTTTCTGTACCGTGCAGGCATGCCACTCAAGCGAACAACGCTGATCATCAAGAACGAGGACACTAAAGATATCAGGTTTACCCTTGCACTTGGTTGTTGTGTTTTTAGAAAGTACTTTTTAAAATATCGTAGCCTGCGAGCAAGCTCTCCTATTTGGGCGAGTGAAACGAGTCTCGCGAGACTCGCTTCGCTTGCCCAAATAGGAGAGCTTAACTTGCTTCTGTTTCGACTTATCTCCTACTCCTGTCGATGATACAAGTAATTAATGTTCAACAAGAGAGATTTTGCGAACAATGTCTACGTTCAAATGACGGGTTTATATCCTTCCGTACAACTGGGCCTGGTTGTTTAATGCTGCATGAGTTGAGATAACCCAGGGTTAGTGCGAAATGTGAAGTTTAAAAAGCAAACTAAGTTTTATTCTTTTTGTCTACAATTTGATGATTGGATGCTCTAAAAAGAATACAGAAAATTATCCGAGAACTTGCTTTTGAACAAAAGAAAAGGAAACCTGGCTTAAAATTTAACCCCGAGTTTCCCCAATCGGCCTTTGAACAACTGGGCCGAGTCCTCTTACAATTCGCCACGTTAGAAACGAGGAGGAAACTGGGTCGAGTTAACCTTCGCAAAGACATCCGGGGATTGTTACTAGGGACGTTCCCATCAGCTATTGGCGAATCTTCTTCCTCTCTCCAGTAACAGTTCCAGAAGTCTTTGCGAAAGTTAACTCGGTGTTGTTTCCGTCTCGTTTGTTATGTGGCGAACACTACGATAAGTTTTTCAAATAGTCATAAACACACAATGACCTTACAAAACTTATACGAGCTCATAAAACTAACTGCTCAATCGACTTCAAACAACAAACTGAATGAATGCTAACTTTATTTGTACACAGTTAAAACATCAGTCTAAAATAGAAAATTAATTAAGAATTCTCAAAAACTGTTCTTTTGCATATTTTCCAACGATAAAATGTCTTCATTATCAAAGCCGCTGATTATAATTATATTATAAGTAATTAAACGTGTTCGATGCGCGCAAACGTCACCTAATTCCATTTTTGACTCTTCTGACTCTTTGGCGTTTTTTTCTTATTGTGCAGTATCGAGAGTCAGTACCAGAACTGTGCACACCTGGAGGTACATTGTCAACCTGGCGTTCTGATTCCTAACCAAGTGATGCAGGTTGATATCCTGTTTTATCCTCGAGAGGCCAGACGTTATCATGAGATTGTACCGTTTGAAATCAATGGTCTGTCCACCATGAATGTGGAAATATTCGGTGAAGGAACTGACATGAAGGTAGGTCTCTTAACCTTAACAGTGACAACCATCTAATTCCTCCTTATAACGTCACTCCTAAATCAAGCATAATGGTGACGAGAATGAAAGAAATGATCGCCTACGTTGAAATGTCTTAATTGTTAAACAAATTCCTTTCATTTGTACTGTAAGGAAAGTATACTAAATATAGAGAATCTTACATACAAAGGCGTGTTAGGAGTAAGCCCTCGGGTTGCCATGGTAATTTGAGAACGTGTGGTTGATCACAAACGTATGGTTGACGTTTCATTGCGCGTTAGGCTAATTACAATTAGATGAAGACGGTTGACTGTTAACAAAGTTTCGAGCACAGTAAGTTCAGTTACGGTTGTATTGACACTTGTGGTTCTCTTCTAGCATTATCAATTTTTATTATCGGTTAATTTTTTTATTATTAGTTAGTTTTTCGTTATTAGCAGCTTATTGCTGGTCAACCAAACACTAGCTAATCACTTAACAAAAACAACAAACAATCCCAGTTCAAAGTTTACCCGCTAGCTGGCCTCTTTATACACGTGGTTTGTCATTGGATTAGTCCTCTACGAACGGTACTAACCAACTGAAGACATTGGCTGAGTAAAACTGTTTAAAAGGTGGACAGCAGGCCAAGAGATAAAACGGGCTATTATACTAACAGTGATAAGCAAAAACGAGTGTCTTGTCTAAACGGGAGGTTGCGGGTTCGATTCCCGGGGACGCACCAATACTTAAGGTCTTAAATAACTGAGAAATGAAGGTACCATGGTTTCGCCCTGCAAACGTCTAGACCTTTGCGTGGCTAGGACGACCACCTAAAATGGCGGTCCCGTCTCTAGTAGGAGGCGTAAAACAAAGCTCTCAAGTAGTACTTTCGTGCTTAATAAATTGACACTCAGATAAAGTGCATTTTTTAAATCCTTCCCGCCATCTACTCGTAGGTTGAAGTGGCCAACCCTTCAGACAGAAAGGTAATCTTCGGCGCCCTGCGTGTCGGTCAAACGAGCCAGCGGAATTTGAAGCTAGTTAATCGCAGCCCTGCTCCAATCACATTTACCTTGGCGATCACACCGGCTGTTGTGGCGCTACAGCAGGCCAACATCCTTACTATTAATCCCTCCACGGAGATTACACTTAGAGCGAATGGGGGTTCATGTGGCGTAGAGTTGACTTTCAAACCGAAAACACGTATTCCGCACTTCACTGAAGAAGTAAGTAGTAACAAAGGTTGTTTTTCATGAACTCGTTTGGGGGTGAAAGAGTTAGCTTTATTACGCGATAAATAATCATTGCCACAATGGCTCATTTGATGGATGATAGAAGTTCTGAAGTCGCATTTGGTAAACTGACATTCAATAGTTTCCTTGTACATGTAAAATCGAAAGTATTACCGAAGTTCGCTTAGAACTAGTCTGAAAAACATTAGCTACCCAGACTAATGTCCTTGTAGTCAGGTCCCGGAGCTTACTAGGATGTTCTTCAGTATGCCCAATTTAAGCATCGTTTAGATAAACCTCTCAAATTTGACTTTACACACTTCTGAGTTTAGAGTCAACTACAGTTCAGTACTAGTATGACGTGTATTTTACTATTTTATCTGTTAACAGCTATAACTTTCGTGTTCCCGCAGGTGATGTTGGAATGCGCTGGGATGTCACAGCCGATATTCGTGGTAACAGGGTCTTGTCAGGGTATAGAGATCGCTCTTGATAGTGACTCAGTACCTTTTGGTGCTGTGGTTCTTAGCAGTAGAAGCACCAGGAAGCTGATTATGCACAATACAGGGGACATCGGAGCTGCATTTTCATGGAATGTAGAGAAGTTCATGCCAGACTTCTCTATTGCTCCAGTCAAGGGTTATATTTCACCGGGCATGGAGGTGTCGTTTGAGATCATTTTTCACCCCACTGTGGTCAATCATGACATCAGATATGAGGTAAATGGCTTATTAGAATCAATTGGTGATCAGCTCGTTGTTTCTTTTCGAGTGTTACTTTTTGAAGGGCGATAATTTTCAGCCCTTGTATCTTTACTTTTCTGGGGTAAAGTTTGGTAACTACAACCCTTTTCCTGACCTAATAGTACAGCCAGTCAAAGCTATCAGTGTAAGCTTGTTTCGCAGTGCCTGTTCAATCCTGTTTCCAGGCTTAAACTAAAGTAAAACAGGCTAACTATGAAGTACTGTATGTACTATTTTCTTGACGATCAAAAGCGGTTATTTTGTAGTAATTTGAGAAGAAAGTTAACCCAAAGGAAATGAAATTTAGCAAATGTGGCATTTTTTGTGGAATAACCTTGTTAGGTCGAACGCCCGAGGTCGTCCACGCAAAGTTGTTGTTGTTTTTGTTGTTAACGCAGTGTTTTTTTGCGTGACAGAATCTCCGTTGCACTATTGAAGGAGGCAAACCTCTCAAGTTGGTTCTCACAGGCAGCTGTATTCCTCAAACCCCCCTCAAAGAGGTAAAAACACCAAACACATTACATCTGATCTGATAATATTTCAATAATTCTGTTCGTCTCACTGTCGAGTATTTTGTAGTGAATGAACCACTACATTTTCGCCTACCTTAGCTTGCCATAACGACTCCTACGTGAAAATTATTGACCCTTATGAAAATGCAAGCTATATTATTGTACAAACCAGTGATCGAGATCGAACTGCCTTAATATTACTTTAAGATCACCTATTAAAATATTCATTTCTTTCACGGATGCTTATTAGTAGGCTTATTTGGCTAAACGTGCCTTTAATTATGGTACGTTTAATCTTATTTTGATAATTACTTCTGATCAAGGAGAGTCACCGAGTTTCCATTTATGTGCCTTGTTGTAGGTTCTTCACTTTGCTACGCATGTCCGTACACGTGACACGCGCAATCTTGTGATCCATAACCGGACAAACCAGTTGTGGATGCTGCGGCCCGTGATAGATGGCGAGTACTGGTCTGGCCCAGACAGCATCACAGTGGAGCCACAACAGAGCAAGAACTACGAGCTGACCTACCGACCGCTGACCATGACCCAGGAGGGAAAGAAACACACGGTATGTAGACTGACGCATTTTTTGTTTGACTTGGTGAATCAGTACCCTCATGAGTTCCTCTAAGACTCTAGTAAGCCCCTTGTGTCATAGCAAATTGTTATGTTAAAAGGTAATGATCGAATAGCACAAAATTATACCGGGTATAAAGAAAGGGGCTTGGCGGTGATCTTGACTTAGATTCGCGCTGGTTCCTTTATTTTTTGTGAGTTACACCATAAGTGTAAATTACTATTTTGCGTCGATGTTTTCCCTGATGAATGTAGTTGTAACAAATACGAAGGTATAGATCTGCTTTCGTTTCCTGTACAGATATTTCTTTCTTCCACTTACAACTCCGAAAGGGATACATGTTCATGAGTTTTAAGTGAAAGCTTGAGGCCGTTGCAGTGATAGCTTAATAGCCTGTGTTTCAGACGAAATGTACCCCATATATGCCAGCGTTAACATGCATCTGTAACGAAGGTAATACTTGCAAGTGACTACCTTTTAGCGTTATATCATCGTCATATCAACAACGATGGAAAGAACCTTGTCGGGGGAAGTTTGTTTTGATAGCGCACCGCCAGACCACAAAACCGCCCATATTTTTGCGTAGTCAAGTGCGCGCGAACAGTCAAAGAAAAGGCATGGAGCGAGGTGTTGAAAACGGAGAGTGAGATTCGGCATAGACGTTTTTTCCTCTCGCCTCACACTCTTCGCGCGTGGAGGCTCTAATGCTCGCTCCTTGAAAAAGCGATTTGAAGGAAAAACCGACTGTTTTGCGTCTATTACACCGCTAATGTTCAGCATTTCTGTTTGCTTAAGGGCTCTGTGTTTTTCGCCCTCCCGGATGGCAACGGGTTGCTGTACAATGTGACAGGTAGCGCTGAGGGTCCGAAGCCAATTAACAACATACAAAGAGAGGTGCCTTGCAAAACGTTTTACACTGAAATGCTGACTGTCACTAACTGGCTACGGCGACCTCAAAGGTTTGCACAGTTCTTTGTCTTTTTCCACCTGCCGTGGGATTGTGTCTTTGATTGTGTACTAACAAGCTTGGCCCTATGGTTGTTAATAATTTAAGGTTGTTATACACTGAGTACAAAGTAGATTCTGTAGATGGTGTACATTCTATTTATGCCTATGGAACAACTGGCTTTTACATTGCGGTCATCGTTTTTTTTTTTGGCCGTGATAGGTCATGAACGGTTTCAAAAATGGACTCGCATATGTTAAGTGGAAGTGGTAAAATTTAGAGGCCGATGCTTGGTACATCATTGCTAGCAACATCGTGTGGTGGTGCTCGCAACGTAAGCGCAGCATTGGAGGCAACATTACCCATGGCCAATTATGGACGTACGTCACAAACAGTTGGTCTAACGTTTTGGTTAGGTTACTAACTAGTCACATAACTGAGTTAAATACTGTTCAATTAAATATTTAGACATTCTGTTGATACTCGTATATTTCTGTAGATTCCGCGTGATTATTGAGATGTTGAAGCCTGACAAACCTGACAGTGCTACCACACTGAAAGGACTAGACTACATCGACGTGCCGGGTTTGTCCAAGCGTGATTACAGGCTGAACTTCTTTGCGCATAAAGAAGGAACTTTTAGTGCTAAGGTAAGGTCCATGTGCTTGTGTACTCGATTGCGTAGTTGTAGTATGCCCACCCCACCCCCATCTATCTTGACTTTTCTGCCCCATCTGGACAAACCACTGTCCCTGACTGCTTTCAAGGCGTAGCGGTTTGCTTCTGGTACTATTAATTCTCTTTGATGTGATTACCCATTACAAACGTACATAAGTCTAATTTTTCTCAGTACTAACTGTTTCAACTTACTTAAACCTGCAGGTGATCTTCCGTAACGAGCACGGTGGGGAATATCTATTTTATTACGTGACGTTCAAGGCGGTGGCTCCTGGGGTGATGGCTACTATTGATCTGGCCACACCCATACGAAAAAGTACCTCCCATGTGGTGACGTTACACAATCCTCTCAGTACCCCTGTGACATTCAACTCTCAGTGCTCCGTAGCAGACATACAGCTTCCTCCGAGTTTCACTGTGCCTCCTCTATCCGAGGTTTGTATCTCAGTCCATGTTGACGTGTTACTAGTGAGCAAAGACGTTTTTGAGCGATGCACGTCAAACCGGAAGTGGACTTTTTTCGTGCTTAACCAGTGGTTTTGCCCAAATTTTCGGGCAAATCGTCTCTAGAAGAGTGAAGGCACTTAGCAAGACAAGTTTGGTAACGTCAAGACACTTTACAATGAAAAAGACCTTACTTCCGGTTGACGCGCGTCACTCAAAATGGGCTTTGCTCTCTACTGACACTTGTGATCGACCAGGGATCGCGGATGGGAGGTTGACGTACAAAACCCTGTAACATTACACCGTTAAATATCAACATGTGCCTGCCGGCATCCCCATTGTGACTTGTTGATTCTTTACCAAATTCTCTTATTTTCAGGTTTAATACCTTGCTTTGAAAGTTGAGACTTCTGCATTTGTTTATTTCAACTTTATTTTCTTTGTATTTGTGTTTGGTTAATTATGATATTGAGTTAAACTGAGAAAAATAAGTGTTGATCAATTGATTGAATTGATCCATAATATATGCACCTGTCCCCTATTTTCGCAGGGGTAAGCCCAAATCCGCCTGCTTGGAATAGCCACGGATAAGAGCAAAATACAGTTGAAACTTAAAAAGTCCGGAAAAAAAAAGAAAAATTGGATGCTTCTTCTGCTACAGCTTATCATTTACAGAATGTTTAGAACAACTTGAAATGACCTTGTAGTATATCAGATTTGTATTCTGAACTTACAGTTAGCATAAATCGTGATTCTGACCATGTCTCAAGTATTAATTAGTTTTTATTCATATGCCTTTCAGGGCTCGTGTATGTTTGAATATCTACCCCTGAAGGCCGGTGAATTGATTGGCCGACTGTCATTTAGCAGTTCAGAACTTGGTGTTTACCAGTATGATCTAAACCTGACGGCTACCCCTGCTGGTTCCGAGGCTCCTGTTCACTTCCGCACCGCTCTGGGCTCTAGTCAAAGTCAGACTTGTCGTTTTGTGAATTTTGCCAAGTCTAAAGTCGAGTACAGCTGTAAGGTAATAACAGTTTATGTTTTTGTTCGTGAGGCTTTTTGGCTGGTTACTGTCTTTTTTACTCTGAGGAAGTAGCCTGAGAAAGCAGGCGACATACTTCTAGTTTCCCGCGAAGTGAGGTCTGAGGAACGAGCCCAGAAATTCTTTACTGATGAGGTGTCACTACCCAGATCTGGGTAGTGCTTCTGATTGATCGTACCGCGAGGGAAATTTGCTTCAGAAAATCAGTGGCACTCCAGATCCCAGATCAGAAAGCAGCTGTTAGAAATAGCGTGTGCGTTTATACGTTTATGCGACTCGAGATAATGCGTTTGACGTCGAAAGGTTTTTTGCCGTGAAGACTAAAATACTATCCTTGCCGTTTTATTTAATTTACCATTTGACTGTATCATTGCTTGATAGAACTAGTTCCAAAAAGACCCATTACGTTAGCGAGACTATTTAAAATTGTATTTACTTGTGATTATTTTAACCTGAACGTGGCCGTATCAGGCAAATTGATAATTATGTAAATAAAATTGAAAGAGACTAGGTATCATATAAGTACTGAGTTTTCCCCTAGTCTTTGCTGCAACTGCGTATTTTTTTGCAACTCAACTTATAAATTAAACTGACCGCCTCAACGTTTCATTTCAGGTGGATAGTACGGACTTCCACGTGGAAAAGTCAATCACCGCTGCTTCGGCGTCGAGCGGCGGTACGGAAGTCGGCGTGGAAGTAACGTATGAACCGTCCCGTCTGGGTGATACCCGTGGGACGCTAACCGTCTTCTCGGCGGTTGGGGGTGAATACGTGTTTCCTCTGTTTGGTCACTGTAGCCCCCCTAAGCCTCAAGGACCGTACTCAATCAAGGCTGGCGCTACTACATCGATCCCATTCAAGAACGTGTTTTCACACACCACTCAGTTCACCTTTTGTGTGGATAGTCCTTGTTTTAATGTCAAGGCAAGCGAGAGTATTCGCGGAAAAAAGATCCACAATGTCATTGTCGGCTTTGAGGGAAACCATGGTGGTTCCAAGGCCCCGCGCATGGGAAGACTTATGGTCACGTGCCCCAGGAGTGCAGGTGGTGCTGGAAATGTCGCGTGGACTTTCTATTTAAAGGGTGTAACGCCGTGAATTTGATAAGTTTGTGTTTTAGTTTGAACAATGTTATGTAAATTTTTTGAAGTCTCTATCCACAGACTTATTGTACAAGGAAAAGATTTTTTATTCTTATTTAATGTATCCAAAAACGTACTCCACTTTATATACAACTTATACGTAGTCAATGAACTAGACCTTGTTTGATATTGGGCGACCTTGTAGTAATTTATAGCCCGGCATCACTCGGCCTATACATAAAATTGTGTAGCTACAGAGTGCTGCAGAGTACTTGTTCTTAAAGAATAAACTATAAACGATGGTAACCAACTATTTTATCAGTGGCTAATTTAATAATCCTTATTATTTTGCCTTCAGTCGTATGACGGACAGTGTCGAAACTTCCCGAATTTGGGCAGTTACGCCTTTTAAAGCTATAGTGAACACTTGCACGACCACTACCGAGTTTTCCTTGTTGAAAGTGTCTCTGTCAAACGGGTTCAGAATCAACAGAATCAAAATTGCAAATGATCAAGCCTCACAAAAAGGGCTACAAAGGTTTTTGACGGAATTTTCCCCTTTTTTTCAGACAGATATTTTTAGGTGGATTTCCACTGTCGCGTATCCTTTACGTCCCTAAGCACGTAAATTTTACGCGCGTAAATTAAATAGAAACGTGACCTTCCATACATTGCCTCTATTTTTCGCGCGTGAAATTTAAGTGCGTACGCACCTAAAAATTACGTGATAGTGGAAAAGCACCCTTATGGAGGAGTGGTGGAGTAACATTATAGGCAGATTCAGCAAAGAAAACACAACATCAAATAAGATCGCGGAAGCGCGGGGAAAGGACTCAGGCCGGTCTTTTTAGTAGATCTACGCACGCCATCGTCACTGTTAAGTTGTCGTGTTGTCTTTGCTAAATCTGCCTAGCCTGCAAACAAGCTCTCCATTTCGAATACACGCGAAAAGGCACGCGAGAGCCGCACGCAAAAGCTAGCGGCAGTGCTCTCAGGCTAAAGATGCCTGATAAAAAAAGTCGCCGTGATAAGAAGGTGGTCGCCTTTTTTTCAAAGAATGGCCATTTGAGGCAAAGTTCCACCATATCCTAGAATGCTTGCAGTCCACCTTCTCTCTTGAAGTAAGTCTAGTTCTCATCCCATCCCAGCCAAAGCGATCTCAACAACAGCATTACAATAATCCGCAGTCTTAACATACTACATCAAAACACATCTTTGAGTAAGCGATAAAGGATCAATAAGTACATAAAAATTTCTCTGTTTTTCTTTTCTTGGGCTCCAGAAACATAATTCAGCGAATTTATCGAAGTTTAAGCTTTTCTATTGAGAAGTAGGTTCAAAAGTTTGCTGTTAAACTATGCCATAACACTTCAACTTCCCTAGAGTGTGGTAACCAACCTGTCTATTGTTATTAATATCTCCAAACCTTAGCTGTTTAACTGGAAGCTTGGTCTTATCAGTGAGAAGACCGCTGTCTTCACGCCACACAAAGTCGTTTTTATCACAGTTACAACCAAAGCTGGGGTCTGGACATGAGTTGGTCATTCCGCATGCGCATTTATCATTGGCAGATGCTCCGCCCCAGTACCTCATCGTTTGAGAGTCAAGAGACACCCACCATCCATGTGGATTGCCGTTGAAAAGCAATACCGATCCCTGACACTCATATTTGATAAACTGTTCACAGTGTGAAGAGACTCTGGTGAGACTCGCAAGCTGAGAGAGACTCGCTCCTGAGTAGTGAATGTCACGCGAGTAACTACCTTGAGCGCCCCAACCACTGACCTGATGCACATATGTTCTGCTTTCACTGTCGTGACTGATCACTGTCACGCCAACACCACTCTTGTCAGTCATGTCACAGAAAGCTGTAAAAGGTGCCAGACCTCCTTCACCATCTGGATCTATGACGTAATTACCACTTTTACTGCTGACGTATTTCTTTATCATCGAACAGGAAGGTGTTGAAACTTGAACACTAATCTTCACTTTAGTTTCTACTGTCGTCAAGGCGTTAGTCGCTTTACAGGTGTAAGAACTCTCGTGTGATTTCTTGATGTTCCGGAGAATCAGTGTACCGTTCTGCAATACGTCAGAGTCGACAGGAAGTGAAGATTTTCCGTCCTTTGTCCATGTAATTATAGTTTTGAGATCACTTTCAGCTAAACACGGCAGAGGGACTGTAGCTAAATCTATCATTGGGGTCAATTCTTGGGGAGGACGAACTTTGAACCGCAGTGGAGAAAATATTGTCAGTTGAACAGTATCTGTTTTTGACCCCATTATATTCTTTGTGTTACACAGGTATGTTCCACCGTCTGTTTTTGCCACATTGTAAAGTTTCAGGGTACCATTAACCACCTCAGCTCTGTCTTTGGGCAAACAACCAAATGATTTAGACCACGTGATTCTAGGTTGCGGCTGACCGCTAGCAGTGCAGGCGATGGTAACGTTTTGTTTCTCTTCCGCCATTAATCTTTTGGACGACAAGAAAGTTTTGGGAGCATCTAAAAGGAAACATAAAAATCTGTTTACATTTCAATAGACATGCGGTATTAAATATGTGATCTCAAGATTTGGTATGACGCTGCTCTGACACTGCTGGTCTTTAACCCACGGTATACTACAGTTCGATGCAATTGGGTCTTCAAGCTAAGCACTCCCCCTTAAATGGTATGGTCGCTAATTGCCCTTTTAATCCATAGTGCTTTGTTATCTACGGCATGCATTCCGTAGCGTTCGTTATTGAGTAATACGTATACAACACAATAAAGAACCAAGACTCGAACTCGTGATGATCAGGCTTCTAGCGGTAATACTGAATCACGCTATCAACAAGCGGCCCCTGCGGAATACGGTTTTCCTGTAGTAAGTGAGGCGTGCCTAAAAAAAATTATTAAGATCTGGAAACTAAGAAGAACTCAAAAACTTGATTTAAAATAAACAAAACTCACAGTGAACAGTTAGTTTCGCTGTAGCGTTGACGCTTCCTAGCAAATTCTCACCCCTGCAGCTGTAAAATCCTTCGTCTTCTGGTCTAACATTATTTACAATCAGAGCACCACTGGACTCTACCACGTGACGTCCCACCGGAAGAGATGAGTTCTGCTTAGACCACGTGACATACATGTGCAGGCGGCGGATTACTGTCCACTGTACATTTGAGGATGGCTGTCTGACTTTCATTGACAGTTGTTTCAACAGGAGCCTGCAGCAGAGAAGGAGCAGAGATAGACTTACCCGGCTCACCTTTAATGCCTTTTTTACCGGGCGGCCCGACAGGTCCCGCGGGACCCGGGTAACCTGGCGGTCCTATATCACCTTTCACGCCCATTGCTCCTCGAGGTCCTATTGGGGGGTCTTCCTCGAGTTCCAGGTCTTCCCCGTCGTCCTCGGCTCCCTTTTGGTCCTGATCGACAGAGCGTTTCATCTTTGGCACAGACTAGTTTCTGCAGCAGTCGAAGTTCTTCCTTGATCAGCAGTTTTACTTCAGCCGCTGTTTGGACTGACTTTTGCTGGGAATTAGTTGGTGATGAACGCTTCAGTCTTGAGCTGTTCTCATGATCACCTTGAAAACAAGATTGAAGAGACTCCCTTAAAATCGTTCACAGTCTTTATCGGTGACACTACACTCACGTGAAAGCGTGTCGTGCAAAAAAGGAGTCCACTGGGCTGTGAGTCCCCTACGCCCATTGAAATTAAAAGAATGACACAAAAACTTTTACTAGAAAGTATAACAGCAAGGATATCGGCGTTAATTAAGCCAATAACATGTTGTTCGATTGCTAACAGTACTGTGCTCAAAATATCTATAGAAAAATGGAACTGATAGGTCAAAATAAACATTTTATAACCCGGAAATCAGCTTGATCATGGACCTGTGGTTTCCGTAATTTATTGGTCAGTTCAAAATTGTGTAACAAGAAGGATGTCAACGTTAATTAAGTCAACAACGAGTTTTCCACAGTGTCTTTAACATTTCTCTGCTTTAAATATGTGTAGAAAGAAAGAATGCAACTAATAGACCAAATTATATCTTTTCATAACCCGGAAATCAGCTTGATCTCGGACCTGTGGTATCATCTAATATGCCTGCCAAGGAGGATAAAAGATTAGCCTAACATTCCTAAAAATAAACAAAGGATCATTCCCATGTTTGATATATTTTGTGTATTACCAGAGGTGATGTGTCAATTCTTGTATAGTGACCATTAACTAAAATATTGCAATAGTCACTAGTTCGATCTCGGCTTGGAGGGTTCTCGGCGGAGGTGGGGGATACTTGTGCCGCAGATTAAAACCTTTTTTAATATATTAGGCAGATCAGCTTTTAAAATTTAGAGGTACTGAGATTTTAAGCACCAAACTAAAGAACCACGTGCAAGACAGAATCCCCTATTCAAGAACTGATCGAACACCTCCAAAGCCATACCCTATCCCACAGCACGTGTAGTAGCAGGCCTTGGTGTCCCGTCGTCCCAGGTTACTCCTCTCCAGGAGTGAGTTTAAAGATGATTACCTTACCTTGTGCCTCGTGCCAAGTACCTTCTGAGTTCCTGTCTTTATTTATTTGCCATCTTTCGTAATTCTGTTGTACTTCCTGGAGGACTTCTTTCTTCATCTGGTCACAGAATGTTGCTGACTGTGATATCACTCGATGATATTCTTGAAGTTTGAGTTCCACGTGAATTAGTGCCATACAACATACAACAGACAAGAGAAAGCCTGAAGTGCAACAGAAGCTGTTGAATTTTGTTTCTCTGTTTGTCTTTTTCTCTTCTTTACTTTGTGCTTTCATCGCTAGCGCTGAACTCCAATCTTAAGAACGAATACACTCAAATTTTGAATATTAAGCGCAGTGGCACAGTAAGTGCGTGAGCGTGAATACTTAGTAATACGAAAAGAACAAATCAGTGACTAGTGACAGTCGTCATCACATGAGATTTAAAAATATAAGACCTGAAAGAAGCGATTCATCGCTACAGGAAGTAAATGCTACTCCTTAACCCTAAGTGATGTCATTGGCGCTTCAGTATGAGGGGAAGTAACATTCAATTACAATGTTTACAAAGAAAACTGAGATGTACCTGGTTCCTTGGAACAAAGGGGTGAGCACGTGACCTGAGAGAGTTACAGTTTAGAGGGAAACAGTTTGTCTCGTTTTATAAGAGCTGTTGCGAAGAGCAAAAATATCCTAAGCAGTGTCAGCCAGCAACTATGTTTTATGTATGCACTCATGTCTCATATACGTGGGATAGCTACAAGGCAACTTTTTTCCACATTTAAAGGAAGTTGTTGGTGTGTGTAGAATTGCCATTGTGCCGAATATCAGGGGAATATTGAACTAAAATGCAAATCCCCTACTGGACACAGAATGTCCCAGATGTCTTCGGTTTTTTTAAAAAGGACTGAAAAGCAGTTTAGTGACTATTTATTTTTGTAGCCATCATGACTGAATACCGTGGGTCTGCTATTTTAATTTGTAGCCCATTGCCAGCATTGCGAACTAAAAATTCTTTTGAAATAATACGATCGACCACCAACTCTGTTGACAAGTCGTACGAACTGGGTGTATATGAATTCACGCAGCACCTGGTTATAGAACATTATTGCGATGACATGAATTTATCTTTTCCGGGACGGTTCAGAAAGATTGTAAGAGGGAGTGGCAAATCTCAAGATAAATAATTCACAGAAATGCTTTCACGCAATCTTCCCTGCAACCTCTTTTATTTTTTGTATTTTCTCGTCTGTGACAACTCATGTTTCTATTGATAAAGGAATTTAACCTCTTGATGAGAGTGACTGTCACAACCAAATACGTCTTACGATTAAACACTTTATCATAAGAAGACTTACTCTCTTCACAATATTATTCTTCTTTTAACTTCTAAGCTTTCTTCTTCAACTTAAACTTCATTGATCTTCAACAGTTCTGTACTTCTTTCTTTCTCTCACTTTCTCTCTATCTATAATTACTGCATACTGAACCTATTCCTTAGCAACTTGCTATTTATTTGCTTGGTCATTGGCCCGAATAGGTTTACATCAATAATAAGGCGTAGGATGTATTTGCCAACAAAACGAGCCACAAGACGAATGCTTCTTTTAGTTAATTACTAAAAGGGTCGAAATTTTCATTTGAAAGGTGAGTATCTTCCGAGGGACGTCAAGTTTGGAGATAAGATGTCCCTCTCTTAAAAGATCACATTAAATATTTATGTTTCTTCATGAAAAGCTTATTAGTAAATTGGTTATTCATCATGTTTCATTTTTAGAGGTAAACACTTAGAATGTTCTAAAACCTTAAAAGCCTATTGATCGGATATTTATCGAACTTTCATTAACTTTCCATATATCTTTAAACTCGGGGAGATTAGTCCTGTAACAGTATGTCTAATGTTGATGACAACAGCAACACCTTTATTTCAGTATTGCCACGTGAGTACATGGTATTACCTACATTATTTGTTATAAATCTTAAATCAAAATACAGGCTATAATTGAAGGACAAGTTTTTGTCTATACAGTCGACTCCCGATAACTCGAACCTTCAAGGGAAATCGAAAAAAGGTTCGAGTTATCGGGAGTCCGAAGAAAATAGACGAGAGTAAGGTAAAAAACAGTTTTTACTGCACAGTAAACATTCTAATCACATTTAATTGTAGAAATGTCAAGTGAAAATTAAAAGATACTTTTAGATTATAAATCAGAACGTGACGTAACAAAACATAGCCTAAATAGAGCATGCGTTTACTGTTTTGAGAAGAAAAGTTGCTTCACGTTAGGTTGCTCAGGCCACTTACGGCATGACTACCTAATTAAATATGTATATTTTAGTAAATGCTATTTAGACCGGTTTGCTTCCATCAGTGCTCCTGAAAAGTGAACTACGAATGTGGCTCAACGAAAAAAACACGTAAAACGTGATTTCAAATAACACGTGACATCGCTTCGTCAATGACGTCATAAAACACGTTTTCCTAAACGGGGAAGGGTTGCAAACCTTAATGTTAGGAATTTTCACTACCAAAATGTTGCATAAACAGTGTAAATCGTACATTCGCCTTGTATGATTGGAAATGTTATTCATCCTATTAGCTATTTAACTTATTAATAAGTCTCGTGACCTTTTTCCCTTTATTTACCGGTTCCTATATAACGTAAACACACATACAAGGCGAATTTATAAGAACCTTTTTAATGTACCTAAAAGAACTTTTTGCTCTTTCATTATCCTTTCCCCATTTTAGAGTAAATATTTTGACCGTTAATTCTCAATTATCAGTCACGTGACGAACGTTTGAGCTTCTAAAATGCACTCAGATTGCTAAGGCCATTAAGCTACATTTGTAGTTCAATTTTCAGGATCATTGATAGAAGCAAACCGTTTTAAATAGCATTTTATCAAAATATGCATATTTAATTAGACAGTCATGCCTTAAGTGGCCTGAGTGTGACAATCACCATCAGCCTCCATTAGTAAACTATACTCCTACAACACGTCAATAGGAAATCCAAAATTCAATGTTTCGGACGCTAGTAGACGGCTTTTTCCCCGACTTTTTAAGGGCTCAAAACATGGTTCGAGTTATCGAGGGTAAAATTATATAGAAAATGACCTGAGGGGAAACGAAAATTGGTTCGAGTTAGCGGGAGGTCGAGTTTTCGAGGAGTTCGAGTTACCAAGGGTAAAATTACAGTGAATGTATGATGGAAATCCAGGGGAAATCGATTTTGGTTCGAGTTAGCGCGAGGTTCGAGTTAGCGAGGGTTCGAGTTATCGGGAGTCGACTGTATTCCATACGTGAATGACAAACAGTGGTCGTGATGACAACGGGTGGTCGCGTTAACAGGCTGGCCGTGACACTGACACTATATATTAGAAACCTGGTTGTACGAGTAGTTAACGAGTCAATGGCAAGTTAATTAACTTATGAAGTTTGCCTCTAAACTATGCCATAGCACTTAAACTTTCCCAGAGTGTGGTAACCAAAATCAGAGTATCTGTTACCCATATCTCCAAACCTAAGTTGTTTTACTGGAAGCTTGGTCTTATCGGTGAGAAGTCCGCTATCTTCACGCCACACATGATCCTGTTTATCACAGTTACAACCAAACCTGGAGTCTGCACATGAGTTGGTCATTCCGCATGCGCATTTATTATTGCCAGATGCTCCGCCCCAGTACCTCATCTTCTGAGAATCACGTGAAACCCACCATCCATATAGATCGCCGTTGTTGAGCAATACCGATCCATGACACTCATATTTGATAACCTGTTCACAGTGTAAGGAGACTCTGGTGAGACTTGCCAGCTGAGACAGACTCGCTCCTGTGTAATGAATGTCACGCGAGTAACAACCTCGAGCGCCATAACCACTGACCTGATGCACATATGTTCTGCTTTCACTGTCGTGACTGATCACCGTCACGCCAACTCCACTCTTGTCAGTCATGTCACAGAAAGCTGTAAAAGGTGCCAGACCTCCTTCACCATCTGGATCTATGACGTAATTACCACTTTTACTGCTGATGTATTTCTTTATCATCGAACAGGAAAGGGCTGCAACTGGTGCATTGATTTTCACATCAGCTTCTATTGTCGTCAGGGCGTTAGTCGCCCTACAGGTGTAAGAACCCTCGTGTGATTTCTTGATGTTGCGAAGAATTCGAGAGCCATTCTGCAATACGTCAGAGTCCACAGGAAGTGAAGATTTGCCGTCCTTTGTCCTTGTAATTGAAGGTTTGAGATCACTTTCGGCTAAACACGGCAGAGGGACTGTAGCCAAATCTATCATTGGGGTCAATGCTTGGGGAGGACGAACTTTGAACCGCAGTGGAGAAAATATTGTCATTTGAGCCGTATCTGTTTTTGACCCCATAATATTCTTTGTGTTACACAGATATGTTCCACCGTCTGTTTTTGCTACGTTGTAAATTTTAAGGGGACCATTAACCACCTCAGCTCTGTCTTTAGGCAAACTTCCGAATGATTTAGACCACGTGATTCTCGGTTACGGCTGACCGCTAGTAGTGTGGGCGATGGCGACGTTTTGTTTCTCTTCCGCCATTAATCTCTTGGACGACAGGAAAGTTTTTGGGGAGCATCTAAAAGGAAACATAAAAATCTGTTTACATTTCAATAGACATGCGGTATTAAATATGTGATCTCAAGATTTGGTATGACGCTGCTCTGACACTGCTGGTCTTTAACCCACGGTATACTACAGTTCGATGCAATTGGGTCTTCAAGCTAAGCACTCCCCCTTAAATGGTATGGTCGCTAATTGCCCTTTTAATCCATAGTGCGTTTTTATGTACGGCATTCCGAAGCGTTCGTTATTGAGTAATACGCATGCAACACAAAAAAGAACCAAGACTCGGCGTCGAGATGATCAGGCGTCTAGCGGTAATACTGAATCACGCTATCACCAAGCGGCCCCTGCGGAATACGATTTTCCTGTTTTTCCGTTAGTAAGTGAGGCGTACCTAAAAGAATTTATCAACATCTAGAAACTAAGGAGAACATAAAAACTTGATTTAAAATAAACAAAACTTACACTGAACAGTTAGCTTCGCTATAGCGTTGACGCTTCCCAGCAAATTTTCAGCCCTGCAGCTGTAAAATCCTTCGTCTCTGGCTCTAACGTCATTCACAATCAGAACGCCATATTTAATAACCCAAAAATCATCTTAATCTTGGCGTGGTATCAACTAATATGCCTCTCAAGGAGGATAAAAGGTTAACCCAACTTTGGCAAACAGCCATTAGTTAAGGAGAAACGATGGATCTTTCCACGATTGTTTCCAACTATGTTAATGAAATATACAATGTTTTGTGTTTATGAGCTGTACTGCCACATGCGATACCAGTCATATTGAGACACTGTTAACTTATCTATTGGTTAGTTCGATCCCTGATCGGATGGGTAAATTGAGAAGACAAGAGAGGATGGGGAAGCTTCCGTCAATTTAGAATAGGTTATTGTGCCGTACATTAAAACCTTTTTTAATTGGAAGTTCAGCTTTTACATATTTCATTTTTTGGCACCCAACTAAAAAACACGTGCAATACAGATGAAAAATATCCCCCATTCAAGATCTATCCCACAGCGCGTTCAGTACGGTAGTCTAGATAAGGGAGTCCTCCCCCCGGAGTTCGAAACTGTGACTGATCACATTACCTTGTGCCTTGTGCCAAGTACCTTCTGAGTTCCTGTTTGCCATCTTTCGTAATTCTGTTGTACCTTCTGAAGGATTTCCTTCTCCATCTGGCCACACAATGTTGCTGACTGTGATATCACTCGATGATGTTCTTGAATTCTGAGTTCCACGTGAATTAATGCGATACAACACACAACAGACAACAGCAAGCCTGAAGTGCAACAGAAGCTGTTGAATTTTGTTTTTCTGTTTGTCTTTTTCTCTTCTTTGCTTTGTGCTTTCATCGCTTAACTCCAATCGTAGGAACGAATTCCCTCAAATTTTGAATCTTAAGCGCAGTGGCACACAGAGTACGTGCGTGAGGGTGAATACTTAGTAATACCAAAAAAAAAAAAATTCAGTGACTAGTGACAGTCGTCATCACATAACTCGTTTTAAAAATATAAGAAGTGAAAAAAAAGCGATTCATCGTTACAGGAAGTAAATACTACTCCTTAATCTTAAGTGATGTCATTGGCGCTTCAGTATCGGAGGGGAAGTAACAATGTTTACATAGAAAACTGAGATGTTGCTGGTTCCGGGAAGCAAAAGGGTGAGCACGTTACCTGAAAGAGTTATTGAGTTTCACCCGCGAGTTTCACAAACAGTTCACTGGAGAACAGTTCGTACCGTTTTATACGAGCTGTTGCGAAAAGCAAAAATATCCTAAGCAATCTCAGCCAGCAACTATGTTTTACGTATGCACTCATGTTTCATATACGCGGAATCTCCGCACCCATCAGAGCCTTTTCAAAAGATAGCTAAGGCAACTTTTTTACACATTTAAAGGAAGTTGGTGTTTGTAGAATTGCCATTGTGCCGAATATCAGGGGAATATTGAACTTAAATGCAAATTCCCTACTGGACACAGAATTTCCCAGATGTCTTAGGGTTTTTTTGAAAAGGAGTGAAAAGCAGTTTAGTGACTATTTATTTTTGTAGCCATTATGATTGAATACCGTGGGTCTTCTATTTTTGTAGCCCATTTCCAGCATTGCAAACTAAAAACTCTTTTAAATAATACGATCGACCCCCCCACTCCCTCGACGAGTCGTACAAACTTGGTGTATACGAATTCACGCAGCACCTGGTTATAGAAAATTATTACAATGGCATGAACGTATCTTTTCACGGACGGATCGGAAAAATTGTGAGAGGGACTGGCAAATCTCAAGATAAACAATTCACAGAAATGCTTCCACCCAATCTTCCCTGTAACCTCTTTTATTTTTTGTATTTTCTCGTCATCACTCGTGTTTCTAATGGTATGTCTAATGCTGGATGACAATCAGTGGTCGTGATGACAATGGCTGGTCGCGTTAACAGGCTGGCCGTGACACTGACGCTATATATTAAAAACCTGGTTGTACGAGTAGTTAACGAAGCAATGGCAAGTTTATGAAATTATGAAGTTTGCCTCTAAACTATGCCATAGCACTTAAACTTTCCCAGAGTGTGGTAGCCATACTCCGAGGAACTATCACCAATATCTCCAAACCTAAGTTGTTTAACTGGAAGCTTGGTCTTATCAGTGAGGAGACCGCTGTCTTCACGCCACACATAGTCGTTTTTATCACAGTTACAACCATTGCTGGGGTTTGAACATGAGTTGGTCATTCCGCATGCGCATTTATCATTGGCAGATGCTCCGCCCCAGTACCTCATCTTTTGAGAGTCACGTGACACCCACCATCCATATAGATTGCCGTTGTAGAGCAACACCGAATGATAACACTCATATTTGATAAACTGTTCACATTGTAAAGAGACTCTGGTGAGACTTGCCAGCTGAGAGAGACTCGCTCCTGTGTAATGAATGTCACGCGAGTAACTACCTTGAGCGCCATAACCACTGACCTGATGCACATATGTTCTGCTTTCACTGTCGTGACTGATCACTGTCACGCCAACTCCACTCTTGTCAGTCATGTCACAGAAAGCTGTAAAAGGTGCCAGACCTCCTTCACCATCTGGATCTATGACGTAATTACCACTTTTACTGCTGATGTATTTCTTTATCATCGAACAGGAAAGGGCTGCAACTGGTGCATTGATTTTTACATCAGCTTCTATTGTCGTCAGGGCGTTAGTCGCCCTACAGGTGTAAGAGCCCTCGTGTGATTTCTTGATGTTCCGCAAAACCAATGTACCATTCAGCAAAACATCAGTGTTCTGAGGAAGAGAGGAGCTTTCCTTCTTTGTCCAAGTTATTGTAGTTCTCAAATCGCTCTTGACCACGCAAGGCAGATAGACAGTTGAACCAAACTGAGCAGGAGTCACTTCTTGAGGGGGGTAAACTTTAAACCGCAGTGGAGAGAATATTGTGAGTTGTGCTGTACTTGTTTCCGATCCCATAATATTCTTTGCGTTGCATAGGTATATTCCACCGTCTGTTTTTGCCACATTGTAAATTTTCAGAGTGCCATTAACCACCTCAATTCTGTCTTTAGGCAAACTTCCGAATGGCTTGAACCACGTGACTCTCGGTTGCGGCTGACCGCTAGCAGTGCAGGTAATGGTGACGTTTTGTTTTTCTTCCGCCATTAATCTTTTGGATGACAAGAAAGTTTTGGGAGCATCTAAAAGGAAACATAAACATCAGTCTACCTTTTAATGGAAAGTACTAAGATTTAGTTTGTTTATGGTGTTTAACTGCGGCTACAGTCTGTCTTCAACCCGTCCACGTTTTTCAGATGCAATAGGTTCGTCAAGGAATCCCCTTTAAATGGGACGTTCGTTACTGAATTGCACTTGAAATCCTTGTGCTTTTTTGTGTTCGGCATTGCGAACTGTTCGTTATTGACACCTTTCACAGTGTTCGTTATTGAGTAATACAACACAATAGGATTGGTTAAAATAAAGGACCAAAACTAGAAACCCTGATGATCAGGCTCAACGCAGTAATCAAACTGTATCACGCGGCTCCTATGTACAAGATTTTCCTCTTTTTCCTATAGTGAACAAACTGCTTGCGTAAAAATATTTAAACAGCTCAAAACTAAGAACAACTCAGAAGTTTCGTTAAATAACAAGCACAACTCACACTGGACAGTAAGTTTCGCTGACGCGTTGACGCTTCCCAGCAAATTTTCAGCCCTACAGCTGTAAAATCCTTCGTCTTCAGGTCTAACGTTGTTCACAATCAGAGTGCCACTAGACTCTACCACGTGACGTCCCACCGGAAGAGATGCATTCTGCTTAGACCACGTGATATGTGCAGGTGGATTACTGTCCACTGTACATTTAAAGATGGTTGTCTTGGTTTCATTGACAGTTGTTTCAACAGGCCGCTGCAGCAGAGACGGAGCAGAGATAGACTTGCCGGGCTCACCTTTTACGCCTTTTTCACCGGACGGCCCGACAGGTCCCGCGGGACCCGGGTCACCCGGCAGTCCTAGATCACCTTTCACGCCCCTTAGTCCTCGAGGCCCTAGGGGCCCATGTTTTCCAGGAGGTCCTTCTGTACCGGGTCTTCCCCGTCGTCCTCGGCTCCCTTTTGGTCCTGATCGACAGAGCGTTTCATCTTTGGCACAAACTTGGTTCTGCAGTAGTCGAAGTTCTTCCTTGATCAGCAGTTTTACATCAGCGGCCGTTTGGACTGACTTTTGCAGCGAATTAGTTGGTGATGAACGCTTCTGTCTTGAGATGTTCTCATGATCACCTTGAAAACACAAATGTATAGATACTCCTTTTCAATAGTTCACAGTCTTGTTAGCACTCTCGAACCCTTGAAACCATGTCACGGAAAAGAAATCCCTGGGCAGGAGTAGGAACCCATATCCCTGGCTGGAGTAAAAAAGGAAAGAATTGGAGGAGGTATCACCCCACTTTCCACCCTCCCCATCCCAACAAAAATAAACTTGAATGTCCCCCGTCCATGATTTATGAGATTCAGAACTAAAAAAATATTTTTGTGGGGCTCGCACAGTTAGTCCAATGTCTGACAGTTCTGTGTTTAAAATTATGTGTAGAAAGATTAAGAATGGAACTGACAGGCCATATTTTAATTACCCGGAAATCATCTTAATCTTGGCGCGGTATCAACTAATGCCTGTCAAGGTAGATAAAGGGTTAACCTAACTTTGGCAAGCAGCCATTTTTAGGAAGAAACGATGGATCTTTCTACGATTGTTTTCAACTACACAGGTTAATGAAACACAGTCTAACACGCAATTTTTATATCAATATCTTGTGTTTATGAGCTGTACTGCCAGACGCAATACCAGTCATATTGAGACACTTGTATCACTGTTAACTAATCTATTGGTTTGTTCGATCCCGGATCAGATGGGTAAGTTTTCGAGACAAGGGGGGATGGGGAAGCTTCCGTCAATTTAGAACAGGTTTTTGTGCCGTACATTAAAACCTTTTTTAATAGGAAGTTCAGCTTTTACATTTTTTCATTTCTTGGCACCCAACTGAAAAACACGTGTTATACTGATGAAAAAAATCCCCCATTCTAGATCTATGCCACCGAGCGCGTTCACTACGGTACTCTAGATAAAGGAGTTCTCCCCCCGGGGTTCGAAACTGATCAGCCTTACCTTGTGTCTCGTGCCAAGCACCGTCTGAGTTTCTATCTTTATTTATTTGCCATCTTTCGTGATTCTGTTGTACTTTCTGAAGGATTTCCTTCTCCATCTGGCCACACAATGTTGCTGACTCTGATATCACTCGATGATGTTCTTGAATTTTGAGTTCCACGTGAATTAATGCGATACAACACACAACAGACAACAGCAAGCCTGAAGTGCAACAAAAGCTGTTGAATTTTTTTTCTCTGTTTGTCTTTTTCTCTTCTTTGCTTTGTGCTTTCATCGTTTCACTCCAATCGTAAGAATGAATTCCCTCAAAGTTTGAATCTTAAGCACAGAGGCACACTAAGTGCGTGAGTGTGAATACTTACTAATACGAAAAAACAAATCAGTGCCTGGTGACAATCGTCATCACATGACCAGATTGAAAAATATAAGAACTGAAAAGAAGCGGTTCATCGCTACAGGAAGTAAATACTACTCCTTAATCCAGTTAAGTGACGTCATTGGCGCTTCAGTCTGAGGGGAAGTAGCAATGTTTACAAAGAAAACTGACGAGATGTCCCTGGTTCCTGGGAGCAAAGGAGTGAGCACGTAATTTGAGAGAATGATTTACTTTCTCAAACAGTTTAGAGAGGAACAGTTCGTCGCGTTTTGTAAGAGCTGCCTCAAAAAACGTTCGTAAAGCCAGAAGATCCTAGACAATCTCAGCCAAAACTATGTTTTATGTTTGCGCTCAATTTTTTTAAGCGGGATCTCCGCACTCATAAGAACCTTTCGAAAAGATAGCTAAGGCAACTTTTTTCCACAGTAGAAGGAACTTCATGCGTTTGGAAGTGCCGTTGTACCAAATAACTGAAATGCAAAATTCCCATTAGACCATAAAGGGTAGGTTATTTGAATAAAGTCTAACTTAGGCCGCGGTTTAAGAAAACACTGCACCTCCAGATCTCTTTCTTGCAAATTCCCTACTGGACACAGAATGTCCCAGATGTCTTAGGGTTTTTTTGAAAAGGAGTGAAAAGCAGTTTAGTGACTATTCATTTTTGTAGCCATTATGACTGAATACCGTGGGTCTTCTATTATTGTAGCCCATTGCCAGCATTGCAAACTAAAAACTCTTTTAAATAATACGATCGACCCCCCCCCCCCCACTCCCTCGACGAGTCGTACAAACTTGGTGTATACGAATTCACGCAGCACCTGGTTATAGAAAATTATTACAATGGCATGAACGTATCTTTTCAGGGACGGATCGGAAAAATTGTAAGAGGGACTGGCAAATCTCAAGATAAACAATTCACAGAAATGCTTTCACGCAATCTTCCCTGCAACCTCTTTTATTTTTTGTATTTTCTCGTCACCACTCGTGTTTCTAATGGTATGTCTAATGTTTGATGACAAACAGTGGTCGTGATGACAACGGCTGGTCGTGTTAACAGGCTGGCCGTGACACTGACGCTACATATTAAGAACCTGGTTGTACGAGTAGTTAACGAAGCAATGGCAAGTTTATGAAATTATGAAGTTTGCCTCTAAATTATGCCATAGCACTTAAACTTTCCCAGAGTGTGGTAGCCATACTCCGAGTAACTATCATCAATATCTCCAAACCTAAGTTGTTTAACTGGAAGCTTGGTCTTATCAGTGAGGAGACCGCTGTCTTCACGCCACACGTTGTCGTTTTTATCACAGTTACAACCATAGCTGGGGTTTGAACATGAGTTGGTCATTCCGCATGCGCATTTATCAGTGGTAGATGCTCCGCCCCAGTACCTCATCTTTTGAGAGTCACGTGACACCCACCATCCATATGGATTGCCGTTGTAGAGCAACACCGAATGATAACACTCATATTTGATAAACTGTTCACATTGTAAAGAGACTCTGGTGAGACTTGCCATCTGAGAGAAACTCGCTCCTGTGTAATGAATGTCGCGAGAGTAACTACCTTGAGCGCCATAACCACTGACCTGACGCACATATGTTCTGCTTTCACTGTCGTGACTGATCACTGTCACGCCAACACCACTCTTGTCAGTCATGTCACAGAAAGCTGTAAAAGCTGCCAGACCTCCTTCACCATCTGGATCTATGACGTAATTACCGCTTTTACTGCTGATGTATTTCTTTATCATCGAACAGGAAGGGGCTACAACTGGTGCATTGATTTTCACTTCAGCTTCTATTGTCGTCAGGGCGTTAGTCGCCCTACAAGTGTAAGACCCCCCGTGTGATTTTTTGATGTTGCGGAGAATTAGCGTACCATTCTGCAATACGTCAGAGTCCACAGGAAGAGAAGGTTTGCCGTCCTTTGTCCATGTAATCATGGGTTTGAGATCACTTTCAGCTAAACACGGCAGAGGGACTGTAGCGAAATCTATCATTGGGGTCAATGCTTGGGGAGGACGAACTTTGAACCGCAGTGGAGAAAATATTGTCAGTTGAGCCGTATCTGTTTTTGACCCCATAATATTCTTTGTGTTACACAGATATGTTCCACTGTCTGTTTTTGCCACATTGTAAATTTTCAGGGTACCATTAACCACCTCAGCTCTGTCTTTAGGCAAACTTCCGAATGATTTAGACCACGTGATTCTTGGTTGCGGCTGACCGCTAGCAGTGCAGGCGATGGTGACGTTTTGTTTCTCTTCCGCCATTAATCTTCTGGACGACAAAAAAGTGTTGGGAGCATCTAAAACAAAACAATACGTATGCAACACAATAAAGAACCAAGACTCGAAGTCGTTATGATCAGGCTTCTAGCGGTACTAATGAATCACGCTATCACCAAGCGGCCCCTGCGGAATACGATTTTCCTGTTTTTCCTGTAGTAAGTGAGGGGTGCCTAAAAAAATTTGTTAACATCAAGAAACTAAGAAGAACTCAAAAACTTGATTTAAAATAAACAAAACTCACACTGAACAGTTAGTTTCGCTGTAGCGTTAACGCTTCCCAGCAAATTATCAGCCCTACAGCTGTAAAGTCCTTCGTCTCCAGGTCTAACGTCATTCACAATCAGAGAACCACTGGACTCTACCACGTGACGTCCTACCGGAAGAGATGAGTTCTGCTTAGTCCACGTGACATGTGCAGGTGGATTACTGTCCACTGTACATTTGAAGATGGCTGTCTGGCTTTCATTGACGGTTGTTTCAACAGGAGCCTGCAGCAGAGAAGGAGCAGAGATAGACTTACCCGGCTCACCTTTTACACCTTTTTCGCCAGGTGGGCCTCCTGGTCCGGCGGAACCCGGGTCACCTGGGAGTCCTAGATCTCCCTTTACGCCCATTGCTCCTTGAGGCCCTAGGGGCCCATGTTTTCCAGGAGGTCCTTCTGGACCGGGTCTTCCCCGAGTTCCAGGTCTTCCCCGTCGTCCTCGGCTCCCTTTTGGTCCTGATCGGCAGAGCGTTTGATCTTTGGCACAGACTTGGTTTTGCAGCAGTCGAAGTTCTTCCTTGATCAGCAGTTTTACATCAGCGGCTGTTTGGACTGACTTTTGCGGCGAATTAGTTGGCGACGAACGCTTCTGTCTTGAGATGTTCTCATGATCACCTGGAAAACGCAACTGAATGTATAGATACTCCTTTTCAATAGCTCACAGTCTTGTTAGCACTCTCGAACCCTTGAAACCATGTCACGGAAAAGAAATCCCTGGGAAGGAGCAGGAACCCATATCCCTGGCCGGAGTAAATAATGAAAGAATTGCAGTAGGTATTACCCCACTTTCCCCCCTCCCCCTCCCAACAAAAATAAACTTGTATGTCCCCCGTCCGTGATTTATGAGATTTAAAGAATTGAAAATATATATTTTTGTGAGGCTCGCACAGTTAGTCCAATGTCTGACAGTTCTGTGTTTAAAATTACGTGTAGAAAGATTAAGAATGGAACTGACGGGCCATATTTTAATCACCCGGAAATCATCTTAATCTTGGTGCGGTGTCAACTAATATGCCTGTCAAGGAGGATAAAGGGTTAACCTAGCTTTGGCAAACAGCCGTTTTTAAGAAGAAACGATGGATCTTTCCACGATTGTTTTCAACTAGGTTAATGAAATACAGTGTAACACGCATTTTTTATATCACTATTTTGTGTTTATGAGCTGTACTGCCAGACGAGATACCAGTCATGTTGAGACACTTGTATCATCGTTAACTAATCTATTGGTTAGTTCGATCCCTGATCGGATGGGTACGTTGACGAGACAAGGGGCGATGGGGAAGCTTCCGTCAATTTAGAACAGGTTTTTGTGTTGTACATTAAAACCTTTTTTAATTGGAAGTTCAGCTTTTACATTTTTCATTTCTTGGCACCCAACTAAAAAAAACGTGAAATACAGGTGAAAAAAACCCCCATTCTAGATCTATCCCACCGAGCGCGTTCACTAAGGTAGCCTACATAAAAACGGCTTGGAAACTAAAATTTCGAGGACGTTTTTGGACTTTTTACATTTAGGGCATGAATTTTTCGTCATTTTAGGCCATGGAACCTAAAAATGAGCCTAGCTAGCTGTAAAAAGGGGCAATACGGAGGCAATACGTCCTAGCCGGCATGATCACATGCTGTTTACGGAAAATTCCCTCATTCATGTCAGGAAATTCTGTATTTTAAAGCCTCCCCTAGGGCATGACTCAGCAATTGAGGACATTTCTGCTACGTTTTCAATGTTGGTTAGCATGCAAGGATTTTTCCCATGCCTATCGTCAATGATTTGCTCACTGATAATAGAGGGGGTGGCCCCAGAGTGGTTTTGCATTGAAATTGGCATGCAACAGAATTTCGCATGCCCTGTAAGCATGATTTGAGGTTCCGTGACCTTCTCACCCAGGCCGCGAGAAGCCTAGGTTCTAGTAGTAAGTAATTCATACCCAGCAAAATCCCCGGCATGCCGGGCATGCCAAATTTCTGACATGCCCGGCATGCTAAATTCTCTGGAATGCCGGGCGTGCCATAATCTGGGTCATGCCGGGCATGCCAAAATCGGTCTCTGGCATGTTTCAACGCACAGGTTATAATTCCTTGAATCTACAGATATTTTAAGCCGGGCTAAAAAAAAATAACTAAACAGATCACAGTGCTTATCTTTTGATGTACGGTTACACGATGACGTCATTACTATTCCCTTCATTTTCATAGATTTGGTTGTCCCAGCGAAGTTTAAATAACAAAAGCTCTAATTTTCACAAGAAAGTAAAACCCTGAGGGATTCTGCCGAAGTAATAAAACAGCGTCATCGTGGAGATGACCTGTTGGGGGATTGTAAAAACTCCTCACCCCTTTTAATGAGTCTTTAATAAGATTCCCATTTCACATTGCGAATAAAATGGAATTGACTGAAATCAGTAAAAAGAGAGACAGAGACTATTTTCATTGTATAATAAAATGCATCTATGTTCCATGAAAGCTTTTAAAAATACAAGGCTATAGAATATCTTTCAAAGCTCATTACAAACTGAGCTAACCCCCAAAATCACTGTTCATTATTCGGTAAATTATGATGTTTGACAATGCAATGTGCTTGAATGTAACGTTGCAATTACAAATCTCTCGAACGCAATTTTCCCTACGTTAGAAAAGCTCTTTTTATCTTGTTTCACATTTTGATAAGGAGTCTGAGTTCCTCTTTCTTGTTTTGTAGGCTTGCCAGGGATTAATGTTTTTTTGACATTACCAGTGTCTGTGTTCTTTGTTTATAACTCAAAGTAAGTCAGTAATAACTGACGGTATCAAAGGATTGCTCTCTAGAAAAATTAATTATCTCCTCGTCATGTCTGGAAGTTACCTGTAAAAAAAAAGAAATGGAATCTTAACACATGCAAGGGCAATATGAAAAAAAGAAATAGAACATGTAGAGCTCAGCTTCTCTTAACATATTTTCATACTGGCTTGTTGAGTCTGTTAAAGGTCGCAACTAATTGTCTGAGGTTAATTTCACAAGAGTGTGCAATTGAGATAAATACATGGTAAATAAAGTGAAAGAAACGTGGTTTCACATTAGCCAATTTACATTGCGCTGTTCGATGATGTTTACACGCTTTTCTACTGCGAAATAAACCTTTGCATTTGGATTTGCAAGTCAAGATTGTACCGAGTTTGACTCACACATAATTGAACAACAGTTTCATTTTTAAGCAGGCAATTGGGGTGTAGACCCATATAAAGCCGGAATATGTAAAGGAAACTCAGCGAAAACTTTTTCGCATCTTTTTGTGGCGATATTCTTTCACGGCCCGTCAACTGATTAGGGGTTGCGAAGAAAAAATAAATTAGGACCAAAGGTTAAAGCCTGTCCGGTTACATCATTTCGTATGTTACCTAGAGTTCTAATAAATAGGTCATAAAATAGGATTTAACGAGAGCGAATTTGTTTCTCAATCGGTGTATAAAAAAGTGAGGCTATCAAATGAGAAGTTTATAGAGTATCAAAATAATTAAATTAAAAGCTCATTTGATTAGGAAAATTCCTATACGAAAACAATGCTAGTGACATTAAATTGATCAGATAAAATTCTCAGAAAAAATGTCCCATAAAAGCCTCATTATTTGCTTTTGTTTTTGCGTAAAGGTAAATTTTTCGGCCCACAAAGCAAAGTTGAAAAAGCGTCTAAATCTTAGTTTTTTACATTGAACATGTTTATTAGCTTAGTTTTCGTCCGTTTTAAAAGCTTTATACCCCAATCATAATTTTCGGGTTAAAATAGTACAAAATCATTTCAAAAACCATGTTCATTTAAAGTAGAGCCGGCAAACGTGAACACTTTGTAATTCAAAAGTCGGACCCAGCCAGGTTGTTTAAGCTTAGAATTATTTGCATTTTAGCGTCCTATAAATTTACCAGAATCGCCTCTCAGAGGCTTACTGTAGCAAAGCATTTTGTAGTACACTCGTAGACAAGCAATGTAAGCCTTAAGTCTTTGCTTGGATGAGATGTCCGAAAGAAAAATTAGTTTTGTGGACCTAAACGCACATTCACAGACTGCTTGTATTGAGTTGTTTACAACTTTGCATTGACACCTGCAGCATGTTCATTTTTTTAAAACGAAATCCAAATCTGATTTTGGCATTTGATTTACGGGTATTTTATTTTGTCTCCAAAAGTGATTGTAATATCCGTTTGATTGTCTTTCAAACAACAGTCAAACTATGCAGCAAAAATAAGTAACTTTACCAGTACAGTGAAAAAATATGACCATAGGTGCCAAAAATAATTATACTCGAGCTATAAAATTAGATCTGACTTTTTTTAGCTTTGGTTTCTATATTTTTGAAGTTTTCTCTAGTCTTCTTAGCAGCACAAGAAGATTACAAGACATAGAAACAGAAACAATCCGAAGTGAACGAGTTGACAACCACTTATGCCGGAGTTCTTAGGCATGCTCAACAGCAAGATAAACTGAATGCCAAAAGGCGAATTCACGGGATTTGTTCGATATTCAGGCTTTTTCTTTACCAAATTAATACTAAATTTGTACTTACAGTCTCTCGCAGAATCCATTTCTTGTCCAGCATTCACCAACATCTCAACCATACACCGCAGAAAAAAAAGACAAACAAGTGCGAAGAGACATGACGACATCGTGACGCCACAACTGCCACGCTACAACAAACTAGATTCATCGTCATCCGAAAACACTTCTGCGGAAATTCGGCCGATTTCGTGCGTGCTCGGGGTATCTTCGGATGACGCAAATGACGTTGCTCAAAGGACTATCGTCAGCAAGGAGTAAAACAGTTTGCGAGATTCGCATAGCCGACAAGAAGCGCACTGAAAAACTAAGTAAAATCTCTCTGAGAAGGCAGTCCAAATTCACCAAATCAGAACGTCTTTGCAGTATTAACGTCGTACTCTCATACTGACTTGAACGACCTGGTAAGCTTAATTTTCACCAGTCTTTTAATGCTGTTGACCGGGAAACATTCCGACGCGATAAAACTTAAGCATGGATAAAGAAGATTTGTTATCTTATTGTTTAAGACGCTTTTCCGCGATCAAATTTAAATCTGGACCCAGAAATGTCAGTATCGGTTTCAAATAAAAGGATTAATCTTTGATTGCAAGTTAAATATTCTATTTTATGCATGAAGAGTGTTGTTTTGTTGTGCTTTTTATTTATAAATCCAGGCTCCTGTCTTCAGTTTTGCCAGTCAATCCCGTGACACACATTGTGACAAACATGACTTTTTTTGTTATAATCTGCATTCATTGCCAGGCATGAAACCTGTAACTTCAAGCTCCCTAAGATATATTTGGCTATTATATGTGATTCTCAGGATATGATGCTGAAGCGAACATCAAAATCAGTCTCGCTGGGCATGCCAATTTCTTGCCTGGCATGCCGGGCATGCCAAACCAACTGGCTTCACCATCGGCATGCCCGGCATGCAAAAAACTGGGAATGAATTATCAACCCGGCGAGAGATCTGGGACCTAAGTTTAGCTGGGTCAATTTTGGGCTGCGAGGGCATGAACCCATTTTTTCCATGCCTATGAGATGTTATTTCTAAGTACCAATGTTCCCTTGAATTTTGTCATGCCTAAATATATAAAATTTTCCCTCTCTCATTAATCCTCAGACTGGATGCGATTTTTACGCTCGCTAGGCATGTTCAACTGAAAATCATGCCCATACCCTTATTCAAAACAAAATGCTATCAAATTTTAGTTTCCAAGCCGTTTAAAGGAGTTCTCCCCCCGGAGTTCGAAACTGAGACTGATCACCTTACCTTGTGCCTCCTGCCAAGCACCGTCTGAGTTCCTATCTTTATTTATTTGCCATTTTTCGTAATTCTGTCGTACTTTCTGAAGGAGTTCCGTCTCCAACTGGCCACAGAATGTTGCTGACTCTGATATCACTCGATGGTGTTCTTGAATTTTGAGTTCCACGTGAATTAATGCGATACAACACACAAGTGACAACAGCAAGCCTGAAGTGCAACAGAAGCTGTTGAATTTTGTTTCTCTGTTTGTCTTTTTCTCTTCTTTGCTTTGTGCTTTCATCGTTTCACTCCAATCGTAAGAATGAATTCCCTCTAATTTTAATCTAATTCGTGAGCGTGAATACTTAGTAATACGAGAAAAAAAATAAATCAGTGACTAGTGACAGTCGTCATCACATAACCAGACTGAAAAATATAAGAACTGAAAAGACGCGATCGATTCATCGTTACAGGAAGTAAATACTACTCCTTAATCTTACGTGATGTCATTTGCGCTTCAGTATGAGGGGAAGTAACAATGTTAATGTGTTCCTGGATCCTGGGAGCAAAGGGGTGAGCACGTGATTTGAGAGAATTATTGACTTTCTCAAACAGTTTAGAGGGGAACAGTTCGTCCCGTTTGGTAAGAGCTGCCTCGAAAAGCCAGAAGATCCTAGACAATCTCAGTCACAACTATATTTTCTGTTTCCACCAAAATTTTATTTAAGCGGGACCTTCTCACGCATAAGAGCCTTTCGAAAATATACCTAAGAAAACTTTTTTCCACAGTAAAAGGAACTTGGTGTGTTTGGAAGTGCCGTCGTACCAAATAACTGAAATGCAAATCTCCTACTAGACACAAAGGGTCAGTTATTTGAACAAAGTCTAACTTAGGCCGCGGTTTAAGAAACATTGCACCTCCAGATCTCTTTCAAGGTGGGTTTTATGCTTTCATGGAACCGTTCACGTTAAACTTTGTTTAGATGATAGAGTTGGACCGAGGTCACTAGTTCAATCTCGGCTTGGAGGGTTCTCGGGTGGGGGTGGGGGTGGGGGTGGGGGATACTTGTGCCCCGGATTTAAGGACTTTTTAAAATGTATTAGGCAGATCAGCTTTTAAAATTTCGAGGTACTGAGATTTTAAGCACCAAACTAAGGAGCCACGTGCAATAAAAGAATCCGCTATTCAAGAACTGATCGAGCACCTCCAAAGCCATATCCTATCCCACAGCTCGTTTAGAATAAGGGAGTACTCCTCACCAGGAGTTTAAAGATGATTACCTCACCTTGTGCGTCGTGTCAAGTTCCTTCTGAGTTCCTGTCTTTATTTATTTGCCATCTTTCGTAATTCTGTTGTACTTTCTGAAGGGCTTCTTACTTCATCTGGTCGGCACAGAATGTTGCTGACTGTGATATCACTCGATGATGTTCTTGAAGTTTGAGTTCCACGTGAATTAGTGCGATAGAACGTAACATACAACGACAATAGAAAGCCTGAAGTGCAACAAAAGCT
Organism: Porites lutea; assembly: GCF_958299795.1. Classification (NCBI taxonomy): domain Eukaryota; kingdom Metazoa; phylum Cnidaria; class Anthozoa; order Scleractinia; family Poritidae; genus Porites; species Porites lutea. Next base: position 3,686,487 of record NC_133202.1, on the reverse strand, counting down.
TTTGAATTTCTCTGTTTGTCTTTTTGTCTTCTTTGCTTTGTGCTTTCATCGCTTAACTCCAATCGTAAGAACGAATACCCTCAAATTTTGAATCTTAAGCGCTTAAATGCTTTAAGTAACGAAAAAAACAAAGCAGTGACTAGTGACAATCGTCATCACATAACTAGTTTTAAAAATATAAGACCTGAAAAGAAGAGAGTCATCGCTGCATGAAGTAAATACTACTCCTTTTTAGTAAGTGATGTCATTGGCTCTTCAGTATGAGGGGAAGTAACATTCAATTACAATGTTTAGAAAGAAAACTCAGATGTTGCTGACGTTGCTGCTTCCTGGGAGCAAAAGGGTGAGCACGTGGCCTGAAAGAGTTATTGAGATTCAATTGAACAGTTCAGAGAAGAACTGTTTATCGCGTTTTATAAGAGGTTCTGCGAAAAGCAAAAATATGCTAAGCAATCTCATCCAGCAACTAGGTTTTATGTATGCACTCATGTTTCATATACGCGGGATCTCTGCACTCATCAGAGCCTTTTGAAAGGATAGCTAAGGCAACTTTTTTTCAACATTTAAAGGAAATTGGTGTGTGTAGAATTGCCATGGTGCCAAATATCAGGGGAATATTGAACTTAAATGCAAATTCCCTACTGGACCCAGAATTTCCCAGATGTCTTTAGGTTTTTGTAAAAAGGAGTGAAAAGCAGTTTAGTGACTATTTGTTTTTATAGCCATTATGACTGAATACCGTGGGTCTTCTATTTTTGTAGCCCATTGCCAGCATTGCAAACTAAAAACTCTTTTAAATAATACGATCGACCCCTCACTCCGTCGACGAGTCGTACAAACTAGGTGTATACGAATTCACACAGCACCTTGTTATAGAAACTTATTGCAATATGAACTTATCTTTTTAGGGACGGATTAGAAAAATTGTAAGAGGGACTGGCAAATCTTGAGATAAACATTTCACAGACATGCTTTCACGCAATCGTTCCTTCAACCTCTTTTATTTTTTGTATTTTCTAGTCACCACTCTTGTTTTTAATGGTATGTCTAATGTTTGATGGCAAACAGTGGTCGTGATGACAACGGCTGGTCGCGCTAACAGGCTGGCCGTGACACTGTCACTATATATTAGAAACCTGGTCGTACGAGTAGTTAACGAGTCAATGGCAAGTTTATTAACTTATGAAGTTTGCCTCTAAACTATGCCATAGCACTTAAACTTTCCCAGAGTGTGGTAACCAAAATCAGAGTATCTGTTACCAATGTCTCCAAACCTAAGTTGTTTTACTGGAAGCATGGTCTTATCGGTGAGAAGGCCGCTATCTTCACGCCACACATGGTCCTGTTTATCACAGTTACAACCAAACCTGGAGTCTGCACATGAGTTGGTCATTCCGCATGCGCATTTATTATTGGCAGATGCTCCGCCCCAGTACCTCATTTTTTGGGAATCACGTGACACCCACCATCCATATGGATTGCCGTTGAAAAGCAATACCGATCCATGACACTCATATTTGATAAACTGTTCACAGTGTGAAGAGACTCTGGTGAGACTTGCCATCTGAGAGAGACTCGCTCCTGTGTAGTGAATGTCACGCGAGTAACCACCTTGACGGCCATAACCACTGACCTGATGCACATACGTTCTGCTTTCACTGTCGTGACTGATCACTGTCACGCCAACTCCACTCTTGTCAGTCATGTCACAGAACACTGTAAAAGGTGCCAGGCCCCCTTCGCCATCTGGATCAATGACGTAGTTGCCGCTTGCCCCACCAGCGTATTTTTTTATCACTGAACATGACGTAGCTGTAATGGGAGAATTGATTTTGACATTAGCCTCTATTGTTTTCAGAGCGTTAACCGCTCTACAGGTGTAAGACCCTCCGTGTGATTTCTTGATGTTCCTCAAAACTAATGTACCATTTTGAAGAACGTCGGAGTCTTCAGGAAGTGGAGACTTGCCGTCTTTTGTCCAAGTTATTGTGGTTTTTAGTTCACTTTCAGCCAAACACGGCAGAAGGACTTTAGGAGAATAATTTATTAGAGGAGTAAGTTCTTGTGGAGGACGAACTTTGAAACGTAGGGGAAAGAATATCACTACTAGAGCTGTTGCTGTTTCGGCTCCCATAACGTTCTCTGCTTTACAAAGATATGTTCCACCGTCTGTTTTTGCCACATTGTAAATTTTAAGAGTGCCATTTACCACCTCAGCTCTGTCTTTAGGCAAAGTACCAAATGGCTTGAACCACGTGACTCTCGGTTGCGGCTGACCGCTAGCAGTGCAGGCGATGGTGACGTTTTGTTTTTCTTCCGCCATTAATCTTTTGGATGACAAGAAAGTTCTGGGGGCATCTAAAGGAAAAAATAAAAATGTGTTTACATTTGTACAGACATACAGTATTAAATATGTGACCTCAAGATCTAGTTTGCTTGGTGGACTTTGATCCTGCTCCAACCTTTCTTTAACCCACGGTCTACTATAGTTCGATGCAATAAGGTCCTCAAGGAATTCCCATTAAATGAGATGTTCGTAAATATAATTTTGTTCTATAGGGCTTTTTTGTGTACGGCATTGCGAACTGTTCGCTATTGAATAGAGTCTGTGCAACAATAGATCGAAATAGAATTAATTAAAATAAAGAACCAAGCCTAGAATCCGTGATGATCATTCTCAACTCGGTAACAATCATGCTATCATTTAGCGTCCCCCTGTGGAATAAGATTTTCGCCTTAAACGTAAGTGGATCCTGCGTAAAACTCTTTTGAGACGAACTCAAATATTTGATTTAAATACACAACTCACACTGAACAGTTAGTTTCGCTGTAGCATTTACGCTTCCCAGCAAATTCTCAGCTCTGCAGTTGTAAAATCCTTCGTCTTCTGGTCTAACATTGTTTACAATCAGAGCGCCACTGGCCTCTACTACGTGACGTCCCACCGGAAGAGATGAGTTCTGCTTAGTCCACGTGACATGTGCTGGTGGATTACTGTCTGCTGTACATTTGAAGATGGCTGTCTGACTTTCATTGACAGTTGTTTCAACAGGAGGCTGCAGCAGAGAAGGAGCAAAGATAGACTTACCAGGCTCACCTTTAATGCCTTTTTCACCGGGCGGCCCTACAGGTCCCGCGGGACCCGGGTCACCCGGCAGTCCTAGATCACCCTTCACGCCCCTTGCTCCTCGAGGTCCTATTGGCCCATGTTTTCCAGGAGGTCCCTCTGGACCGGGTCTTCCTCGAGTGCCGGGTCTTCCCCGTCGTCCTCGGCTCCCTTTTGGTCCTGATCGACAGAGCGTTTCATCTTTAGCACAAACTTGAGTCTGCAGCAGTCGAAGTTCTTCCTTGATCAGCAGTTTTACATCAGCAGCTGTTTGGACTGACTTTTGCTGGGAATTAGTTGGTGATGAACGCTTCAGTCTTGAGATGTTCTCCTGATCACCTTGAAAATACAATTAACAGATATTCTCTTAAAATCGTTCACAGTCTTGCCAACACAGTCGAACCCTTGAAAGCGTCGTGTAAGAGAGGGTTCTTCTTGGCAGGAGTAAATAAGGAAAGAGCAGAAAGGAGCATCGCCCCACTAACCTCCCTGCCCACCCCAACAGAAACAAACCTGGGAGTCCCCTACACAACGTTAAAATTGTGTAACAAGGAGGATGTCAACGTTAATTAAGTCAACAACATTTTTTCGGATGTCTAACATTTCTGTGTTTAAAATACCTGTAGAAAGAAAGAAAGAATGGAACTGAAAGGTCAAAGTAAATATTTTCTTAACTCGGAAATCAGTTTAATCTTGAACCCGAGGTATTAACTAATATGCTTGCTAAGGAGGTTGGCGACCAGCCATTTAAATTAACGAACGATTTGTTTTCGATTGTTTTCAAGTTAACTGAAATATAGTTTACCGACTTAACTAACTTGCCACATGTTTGATATATATATTCTGTGTCTATGAGCTGTACTTCCAAAGGCAATATCACAATACTTCGACCACCGTAAACTGAACTGGTCAAACAAAATTGGTCAGATCGATCTCCGGTGTGTAGGTTGACGGTGCCGGGGGTCAATTTAATTAGAAAAGGGTTTTTTTCCACGAATTGAGACACTTTTTAATAGGTGGTTCAGCTTTTGACATTGATAGGTATACGGGGATTTTAGGCAGCCAACCAAGGAACCACATGCAAATTAAAATACAGAAAAAATCCCCTATTCAAGAACTGAGATAAAGCCATACTCTATCTTACAGAGCATACAGTTGTATGTAGCCTTCATCAAGCCGCGACCCTCCCGGAGATCGATAAGGACTGATCACCTTACCTTGAGCCTCGAACCAATCACCGTCGGAGGTGCTGCCTTTATTTATTTGCCATCTTTCGTAATTCTGTTGTACTTTCTGAAGGATTTCATTCTCCATCTGGTCACAGAATGTTGCTGACTGTGATAGCACTCGTTGATGTTCTTGAATTTTGAGTTCCACGTGAAAAAGTGCAATACAACACACAACAGACAGCAGCAAAGCTGACGCGGAAAACAGACTGTTGAGTTTTGTTCTTCTGTTTGTCGTCTCTTCTTTGCTTTTTGCTTTCATCGTTTAACTCCAATCGTAGAAATAAATACCCTCAAACTGTTCCTGAATCTTTTGAGCTTGCTAATATAAGGATGCGCACACAGTGGAAATATTTTGTAGCGTCTCATGCAGACAAAACAAAGTTGAATGCGTGATACGAAACGAAAACATTCGCGACCAGAGATGGTTATCATCACGTGACTTACAGTTAAAAATAGATACCAAAGGAACTAAGTGCTTTCTGATTTCTGGTGTATCAGTGTATTGGTTGTCGATCTGGTCCCGCCTTATATGAAAGAAAAAAGATTTTGCTGGGTAAAAGGGTCACCCTTCTACATGGGCTACCCATCGATGCACCAATTTTTCGTACTTATCCTTGTGTGAACTTAAAGATGTCTCGCGTCAGTGGAGAACTAATATAAGAGAACTGACTACACAATGCGCTCACCTTTCTCTGCGCATTCTTTCGTCACGCAAAACCCCTTTCAGCTACGCGCGGCCCTGACACTTAAAACGATAGTTGCGAGACAACTTTTTTTCTAGACTAAGAAAATGTGAAAAGAGATGTCGGATGCCTTCTCACCGTCCGGGTCGATTACATATCTACCACTCAAAGCTTTTGGGTTAGAATTCTTGAAATCTGCGCATGACTTTGGAAAGATCACTCTTGAAAATCCTGCTGTATGATTGACAAAAAAATTTTACATTAGCATCCATTCCCCAAGCTGAACAGACAAGCGCTAATGGAGTATGATGGAGAAGACCACAAAGCGAATAATAGGAAGGAAACATATATAAAGATGAGGGAAAGACGCTTGGCTTTTTCTTCCCTTGCAATCTTTCCTTTCGCCCCCTCTTTCATTACAGTGTTAACAGTCAAACCTGGACACTTGGAAGAAGATTGCCAATTACAATGTTTCTGAAAACAAAAGATTCTCAGTTTTTTTGCTTTGCAAACGGACCAATAACATTCATCATTTTGACGGCTCGGTTTCCTAAGAGGTTTTAAAGTATTTAACAGCTAAAAAATTTTAATCTAGCGTCTCGATGTTTTTATTAGTATTATTATCAAATAGTTTATAAAATTAAGAGGAAAAATTCTGTCATTTCATTCATCTTGGAAAAAATATTTATTTTAAAAAATTCAATATTTGCGACGTTTGTCATTTCAGGATGTTTACTAACATTAACGGTTTCAACCCTCTTCAATTTGAAAATTGGGACTGAAAACAGTTTTTTTTCTCCAAAGTCAAAATCCGGGTACCTTGTCACGGTTTTCGACGCCATTTTGACCAGTAGGCAAACGCGTAAGAAATTGCAGTGTTTGTATGAGAATCTAATTTCGAATAATTTCCGTAGAACGGCTGTTCTGAAAAAAATATGATTTGTAAACCAAAGCTTCACTCCTGAGGATTCTACTGAAAAAATCTGAGGGTGTTACATGCACTAGAAGACCTAGAGCCACTTTTTAAATTTCCTATACATTTGTCTGTAAGAATGTCCCGGGAAAATTACAGACAAATATATGGAAAATCTAAAGCAAACCTCTGGAGGTACGTGTCAAAAATTTTTTTGGACAATCCTTTTCTTTGTAGCTTTAGTTTGTAATTGATATTTTTTTCAGAATAGCCTATCTACGGAAGTTATTCGACATTAGATTCTCATACAAACACTGTAATTTCTCACGCGTTTGCCAGCGTGGTATTTTAGAAGGAGTAGACTGAGTCAAGGTCTAAAAAGGCCGAAGCTCAAGCTTTGTTTCACTCTCGCTTCAGTTCTTTCGTTCGACAAGTGCTTGCGTAACGCCAAAGTAAAGCTGCTTTGCAGTCTATTTACGGTACAACTTGGGGCAGCAGAACAAAAATGTGCCCTCTCTAGTTCCTCGAGGAAAGGACAAATCATGCATTTTCAGATCGTTCTCGCTCTAAAAGAAACTTGAGGAGTTACGCATAGTTAGCACCTGTCAGTAAAAGTATATTCAAATTTGATTCTTCACATAGTGACCTTTTTATGTTCGTTTTTAAATTCAGTATTGATGAAAAGGTTGAAATTTTCTGGTTTTTTAGGGTGATCGTTTTGACATCACCTACCGCAAGCTTAATCCCTATCAATTATTGCCCACATGAATGCAATCAGCTCTGTCTTCACTGAAACTATATGCTAATCTTCAGCCTTACCTGGATATCTAGCCATACCCATGTAGATGGAAGATGCTTGCATAAAACAGGCTGGGCAAGTTTCTCGCGAGTGAGTGTTAAGTTCGCACTTCTTCGAGTTTAGCCAGTAATTCAAACTCATGCAGTTTGGATCATTAACACACAAACTAACGCATCCGGGATGGTCATCTTTGAAGCTAGAACTGTAGTTTTTGTAGAATAGAGCAAACCCGCGTTTGGATCTCTCTTGTCGACACGAAAGTCCCGTGACCTTCAAGGAATAAAATAGTACCGACGGATAAACGAGAAACAAGAGAATTTGACTCATTTTTAAGATATCAATTTAACCTCTTGTTAAACCTTTGTAGGAAGCTGCTGCATCATGAAACAGCATCAACAAATGTTTGCATTGCACGCAGGCCGATTTTCCTTTTAGTTGATCGGGTTACACCGAATTTGGCAGATTTTTAATGAAAGAAAAGGGATCGGATTCCTCTGAGTTTTTAGAATTTTTTTTAGTCAATGCGTGCGCATCACGAGTTTTAAGACAACAGCGTGTTGGCCCTTAAAATGCCTGTCTGGGCATGGCGAACCACCATTTAGCTGGTGAAAAAAGATTTCTCATTTTCATTTGGAATTTCCGGTAACTTCTTTACTGCAATTTGCGCAAGTTCTCGACAAAACGATAAACAGTCGTGTGTATACATCTACATCATGTTTAAACAAATTTCATAAAACGTTTTTGTTAAAAGTAACAGCTGGAAAAATAAACTAGCACAAACCAATAATAAATAGATTTACGTGCTCTTGAAGGTCTTTCTTTTGAAACTAGGCAATTATTAACCAAATTCAGCTGGACAAAGCAACAAAGTGTTTCTGCTTGAGTAACAGTTTATGACAGAGAAAGGTTATGGTTTCAAGGAAATTAAGGATATGTCATAATTTAATTTTTAAAATTTGAGCTTTTTCTTTTTTTCAGTAAATCAACAGTGACATTTTCACTGTTTACAGGTCGCCATTACGACACCCGATGGAGAATCATGAAGTTATCCTTATATTAAGCCTCCTTACTGATTAAGCCTCCAGGAAATGTTAGCGACACCATCGGGGTCTTACGTCCCCTGCTCTTTTCGAACAGGGGTGTGGTTTCTTCTACGTCCCACAAGATCCAAAGTGCTGTACGTGAGACGGACCTATGGTTTTTCGTCCTTATCCGAGAAGACTAGAAAGTCTAACCGTTTGCAGATGTCATTACATAGGTAGCACTTTCCCTGAGTGCTGGTCGGGCCCGGCGTTTGAAACAGGCGACATCCAGCTCAGCAAACCGGTGCTCTCCTACCTGAGCTGACCAGGCGGCGGTAGTTAATGTAAAGAAGAATTTTTCCTAGCGTTGAAGAGATGGTGGTGTTTGGAAGTATTTAATTTCCTCTTTAAAGGTTACAAATAAGGCGTGGTACTTAAATTAAAACTTTCGTCTCAAACGGAGTCAGGGTTGGAAAGCCCCGGCCGCACCACAAAGGAAAGCGTTTACATAAGAAAATAGCTCAACTCCCACAGGATTGGATTGAAACACCAACATGGCCGCAGTTCCATTGTTTTGGGACACCAATATGGCCATCGTGAAGACGCTCAATTGCATTCAAATTCTTAAAATCATTTAAAATCCCCCATAATACACGCTGTTTGCCCCCTCGCCATTGATGTTAAATTTCCTTTGACGGACTGCATATTTCAAGAGTACAGTGAAACTTCTTCCCAAGTGTCCGCTTAATAGAGGTTGTAAAAATTGCGCAATGTTTGTTAACGATCAACATTCAACTGTTACTCTGTACTGTGATAAAGTTGCATGTTGTTAAAGAAGCTATCCAGAGTTCAAGTTCATTACCTTTCATTACCAAACTTCAGTACGTATTCAAGGACGTAATCTAATACTACTATTGTCAATTCTTTCCGGTGTCCGCTTAATAGAGGTTTCTTTTTAACAATGGAAATTAGCCAAATACAACTTATTTTAGTGTCCGCGTCCGCTTAATAGAGGTGTCCGCTGAACTGGGGTCCGCGTAATAGAGGTTTCACTGTATTTGAAAACAATTACTTATTCAAAACTTGCGGGGTCAAATAGATCTATAGTATATTATGGGGGATTCGAAAATAGTCAATAAAGAGTCAGATTTAGCATCAAGTTAAATAACATGCAAATGGCAAACGCGAAATTCAAGTTGGCAATTTCTTAAACTAGGAGATGAGCAGCAAAAAAGTGTCCTAAATATTTTTTTTGGATGAACCTGACATGAAATTAATGATTTTTTAAAAAAATAATCAACAACTTTATTAAAATCTTGTGAAAAACCTATACACAAAAGAAGAAAAAAGATTTTTTTTGTACATATAATAAAGAGTAGATGAGGGGAAACTAGGTCACATGACACATGAAGTTGACGTGCCGGTAATTACCGTAAACATGAATCTTAAAATTTCTCTTATGACATGAGGGATCATACCTATTATCAGCCGTAAAATTCGGCTAGATTACAGTAGAAGTTATAAACGACTAGTTAGTGACCACTGTCTCTTCAAGGTTACATTGCACACTTTAATTTTGAATTGTTAACACTCAGTGGTTCCACCTGCTTCCTTCACCTACAATCAAAGCCTAATCTTTCATTTCCTTCGAATGTTTAACGCAGTACAGTACTGATGAGTCAAATTTAAGCAATGCAAATATTACCTATCATTCCAAGAAAAATGATTTTTTATGTTCTAGTAAATGAGCTAAAATGCACTGATTATGAACGGTTTGATGTCGATGTTCTAGAACCTTTGGCGCATCTCACAAAGCAGTGTTAACATAGACTTATACACCGTACCGTACCACCTGCTTTTTAAAAAAGCAAACGTTTAAATTAAAATAGTTATTATGTCAGTCCTGTTGGTTGACAAGTAAATATCTTGGGACTGAAATTAGTCCTTCAATAGACGAAAACAATATTCCTGGCTACATGGTTTTCCTTGGCCAGAGGTTATCTTGGCACGAGATTGGCTGTGAGCACGAGAAATTTAAATCCATTGTAATTAAAAATGATAAAACGGGGTGATAAATTTATAAGTGAAAAATTGCTTTAAAGTTATAGAAGCTGCTACAGTACTATAAGTTTAACATTTATCAGCTACGACTTTATGGAAGTTAGTGATACTTAAAACGGCTTTATTTGAAAGTAGATGTTTCCTTGAGATTAAATGAGTTTGCTAACAAAACTATACACATCATTTTTTATTATTTCAATAGGAAAGATTAATTTCCAAACTCGCCGGTCGATGTGACCCAGTATTTAATAATGCCGCACCTAAACCAATCGCGCTTTGTTTATTTGCCTTAACAGTTCTAACATACGTCAAATTATAGACGCTTAAACGACCACTTTAAATTTGTGCGGACCAAAGAATATTAATAATGGCTGTTTTGGTCGGAAAGCTGGCAAACGGAACTTCATATGTTGTTTTCGTCGTTTGCTTTTCCCTTGCAATTCAATATTCAAGAAGTTTAGGTGAGAAAGACTTTTATCTCATTCCCAGTGCAAACCAGTTTAAAATTAATATCCGAGCTTCGAGCGTTTCTGAAAACAAACCCTTCGTTAACAATTTAGCAGGTGAACTAACGGCAGACAGTATATCGAATGCAAGTAGAAATTGAATTTTGACTCGATTTGTTTTAAAAACTCGTATAAACGTTCGAGTTAAAAATCTTCACTTCAATGCTTTCTTTTCACCATGCAAATTTAAAAAACTCTCCGTTGCTCGGAAAGTCATCCTTTGAACAGCTTAATAAGTAACTTGCATATCACTGATATTTAACAATTATTCCAGCCCACAAGGTGCGTAGAACCGAGTGGGCTAAAATTATCTCATACTCCCAAGCAAGAGTGGAATAATTGTTTTATTAGAAACGCCCACAAAGTATCGAAAATTCTTCCCGACTTTATTTGTAAAACAACCGATTTTCAGCTTGTTTTTAAATTTTGAACAGACGAGTACAGTTGCCCGTTTGGAGAGCATGGTTCATATACCATGATGACTAAGCCAATCAGAGCTCTAGAATTGCATTATCCAATTATTCAGTTTTTAATAATAGTGGATGGTTTAGAGGCGTTTTCTCTCTTACTGTCGATAAAAAGTGCAATGTTTAGTGACTTTGGACAAAGTAGCGGCGAAAAGAAAAGAAAAACGATCAACTTATCACACCAAATTATAACTTGTAAAAATTGATGTGTTTAAAACTGGAGGGAAAATGGGAGCTCGAAATCGCTACTATTTGGAAAACGGTCGACGCTTTATAAAGAAATTTATGCTCTTAAGTACAAATTGTTCCATTGTGCTTGATATTAATGTCGCTCCGCGCTGCATTATCGACGACGAAATCTTTAGACTGACTAATCTAATGAATCTTCATATGGGTAAAAACAGTTTTAGGGTGGACTAATGCAACTAGAGCGTATAGCCGTTTCATTTCTAGACTGTTCACAGTCCCCTATTTTTTCGTGAGATCGTTTAGATACACCGCTTCTTACCGTCACGTCTATCTTGATTTTCAAATGTATCGAGGGGGAGACACTCATGCAAGATGGGTAGCCCGTAACGCAAAGCTCTCGATCTCGATGATCTTACGGAAAAATAGAGGACTGTGAACAGTCAATTTTTATCCTTTAAAACAACTGAAGCGCGCTATATTTAATAAACATTCATTAATAAATGACAAAGTCATATAAGATAACATTTTTAAAACCTAAAGGAACTTTTGTGAAAGAAATCACTATATCCTCCATTAGCTATCAAAGGCGCCGTTTTGATCACATTTTGTTTTTCACTTTTAATGTTTTTCAAACGGGCCATAATATATACTGTCTATTTATACCAGCTGCGGAGGAATGCCGCATTATTATGTTCAAGGAACCAACACTCAACACAGTCATGAAGGGCCACTTAATCAGCAGGGCAGAGGTGCTTAACGAAGGGAGCTGTCGAGTGAAGTGTTATATGGAGCCCAATTGCGTGTCCATAAATATGGGGTTATCAATAGGTGGTAAAACCATATGTGAACTGAATAATGCCACTGGTGAAAATGAATTTGCTGCTGCACTAAAGTACAAAGCTGCCCACACTTATCTGGCAATCGAGGTAAAACCAGTTATATTCTAAAGTGATGGAATTATGACTAAAATACTTAGGATAATCGGAGAATTTCGTTATTTCCGTAAATTTGCTAGTTTATAGAAACAAAAATAGAGAACCAACATCATCATTATTAGCATCATTGTCACTTTTAGTTTCATTGTTCGTGTTATCGTCATCATTATCACTATCATCAGCATCATGATAATCACTGCTAGCATTATTTCCATGTATCGTCATCATCATTTTTATTCATTTTGTAGATCTGGATGCCTGATATAATAAAAGAAAAAGGAAGAAAACAAGTTTTATTGGCATTAATCCGCATTTATTCGATGGGACTGTGTATGATAAGAAGAATATGCAGATCGACGCGGCCTCTGCGGTTTTTAAACAACCTCCGATATCTACATAGTTCTTAATATCATATTTAAAATATTTTTCAGCTACAAGCGTAATTACCCCTATGTAAAAAGCCTCCCTCTTTAAATCATTTGGCTGATCCATGGCATTTTTAGAATATGAAGGGCGTTTATTCAAGCGGATGTTTTTCCAGGAGTACTAGTTTTGTCTATTCTCCTTGGGTTTTGTTGTTGTGATCCAGTAGTTTATATAGCAATTCCATGTTCTCATAGCGTGTAAAATCTTCCGTCCAAGTTGAAAAGATCTGCACTGGGACGTCAATTGTATTGATATTGAAAAACTGGGGAATTTAAACCAATCAGAGACCAATGCATCGGTCGTTATTGTTATTGTTACCATTACTGGACCTGGACTATCGTTGTGACCGTAACTCGTCTATCTTTTCCGTAGAATCCCTGCAGTAGTAGTCCATGTCTGAACAATGGCACATGTCAAGCTGGATTCACAAAAAAAGGATTTCGTTGCAGATGTCATAAAGGATTCATCGGAAGTTTTTGCGACCGGATAGGTATGGCTCAGTCCCATGAGCCGATAACTCTATTGGTCCTAATTGTTAAGTTTTTTTGTAGTTAACATGACAAAATATTCAGATATTTATATTAGTAATAAAACTTTTTAACCATTGCAGTATAGTTATCATTTGTTTCTTAGCATTTCATTGTCGTATGTTCTTTCTTAGATTAGACCGAAATTATTACTGTGCCGTATAACTAAAGTTTATTTATTCATTTTTTCAATTATCAAAAAGAAAAAAAATATGCAGTTGTTTCCTAGACTACTTTATACGAAAAAGATTGCCGCTTTCAGAATTACTACAACTTGATCTGTGATGCAATTATTCAATTCCTTTTAGCAAAATCGTGCAGCCATCTTAAAAAATTGGACCATTTAGCGGCGAGTGGAAGTTACGTCATTGATCCTGACGGTGAGGGAGGCTTGCCACCTATGTATGACGTGACTTGTGACATGAAAGACAAGGATGGCGTTGGCGTGACTGTCATCAGTCATGACAGTGAAAGCAGGACATTGGTGAAGGATTATGAAGGTCCAGGCAGCTACTCACGTGACATCTCTTACACTGGAGCGAGTCTGTCTCAGTTCACGAGTCTCACCAATGTCTCGTCACACTGTGAACAGTTTATCAAGTATGAGTGTAAAGGATCGGCCTTAAACAAAAATGAGAACAAGTTTGGATGGTGGGTGTCACGCAGTTTTTCTAAGATGTTGTATTGGGGAGGGGCTACTCCCGGCAGTGGTAAATGCGCATGTGGGATGAACAACACATGTGCAGGCTATAAGAATTATGTTTGCAACTGTGATAAAAACGATGATGAATGGCGTGAGGACAGCGGTCTCCTTACTGACAAGACAAGTCTTCCAGTCATACAACTCAAGTTTGGAGACACTCGTTCTCATGGTAATAGAAGCGAGGAGGGATACCACACGCTTGGGAAACTTAAGTGTTTTGGAACAGAACTAACGCCCATAGATCCCTCCTAGGGCTTTCAAACAAGTTCAATAAGTTATCAGGGACGGAATTTTGAACCCAGAAGCCACATATTCGGAGGTCAGGGTCGCAAACAAACAAATTCCCAGACGTTTTACCGTCAACTCTCTGTAAATTCTTGTAAGAACTAAGATCAAACTTTAAATTATCATTTGTTGCCCTTGTATGCTTCCCTTAAGGTGGCTCGACTGGATTTTCTGGGGGGGGGATACCTCCCAAGTTTGAGCATTAACTACGTCGCCATGAGTAAAGATATGGAGAAAAGATTACCACAACTGTATTATATAAAGATGAAAATTTCTTATGATCTGGGTTTTATTGCAATCAGAGTCGCCATAGCAACGTAACGACGCTATTACGTTTTTTATTTATCTTTGTGTTTCTCTGTACCAAGAGTTTTTTTAAGAAATCGCTTTAGGGAGTTTGTACCTGCCATAATTGCCTCAATTATGGCAAAGTTTGAACAAATTTTATGAGAGGGTTTTTGAGATATTTTGAAACGAAGTTTTAAGCATCATAAAAACAGTGAAATAGCATGCTATCCACACAATTAGCTAAATTTTTAAGAAAATGATAAGCCTGCGAAACGCGGCTTCATGTCATAGTGGTTTGATGCCATTGAAAACTGCGTACAAAAAAAGAGGAGAATTGCTCCGAGCGATCGCGAGTAAGAAGAATTTTAGTAACTTGCATTCAGCTGCTTTTGTTACTGTTTTTGCACGTAATTTGGTCCATGCCTACAAATTTCGCATTTTTCAAAAAACCGCTCGCTAAATTTTTTTATAAATTTGACAATCCCGAGATCAATCGTCTATAAAGATACCCTCCAAGTTTCAAGAACATTGAAAACAGAAAAGGCTTTTAAATAGGGCCTCGAATATAACCAATTTTCCCCCCAGATTTTGTGTTTACAAGTGAGCGTCCTCATTATTCACTGGCATTGTTTCCCAGTTTCTTATGCACGTGCACATTTAGCAAAAAGATAGAATTTGCATCAAAAAGGACCCTCGGTTAAATCTCCCGAATATGCTAATAACCAGGTAAAGAAATTAGTGATATATTATAACATCACATTGACTCTTTGTAAGAGTTTCTGTGATGTTGTAACGCGTGTAAGATAACTAAGTATTTTTCGGTTTTTTTTTTCGGTTCTTTGTAAGCTAAGGCAAACATCTATCTGCGAGTTCCAAAACGGTCTGCCTTAGAAACAGTACATTACCGGCATCTGAATCAACCCTTTATTAGTGCACACACATTAGATGAAAAACTCTTTATGATGGACACCTGAGTGTCAATCCCAAAGGTGTCCATTCTTCCCCGTGCGTTCCTGTCCTCCTTAAAACATTTCTACAGGAAGTTTCACCCTTGTAGTTAATGGAGATGTCAAAGACATGTTCCACCAGAAGCTTGATGCACGTGCAAAGCTGTTGTTTTTTTTTTTTTAAAACTAAATGGCTGTCTTCGTCGTGGCTGCTTAATCTCCCTAGCTCTTAGAATTAAGTCAACGCTCTTACGGTAAAACAGTTGAAGAACTACCTCAAGCACTGACTGATTTAAAGGTCAGTGAAGGCTGAAAGCAGACTAGCAGCGCGAGCCGCAGTTCTGACTTATGAGATGTGCTATTCAGTTTTAGAGACCCATCTCTCTCAAGACCCAAGTGGATAATGAGACACTCCCCGCAATTAGTTCCAATAATAGTAACCATTAGAAGCTCGGAATCGCAATCAAGTTAGTATCCAGAAGAAGACTCCTGTTTGTAATCAGATGGTTTAGAAATGGTTCGTGAATGGTCTCTTTGACGCAGCGTTTCTTCTGGATGCCAATGCCAGTACCGGTATTATGAAATAATACTGGGGGAGGGAGAGGGGTATATAAAACTTCAGACAAACCTTTTATAGAAGGGGGTATTACCCAATACTTCTTTGCTTATAAAGCACATTCTATATAAGGCGGCAACAAACGTGTTGTTGAAATAAGAATAATCTACAACCAATGTCGAGGCTTAACCGGCGCGCATTCATGATCACACATGGTTTGAATGATTGCACAAACAAACAAAACGTGAATGAGCTTGAAAAAAATTGTCCTTCTAACAAAAGTTATTTATTTTATTTCAACAGTTCTACCTATTTTTCATACGCTCAAAATGAAGTTCCCCTCTTGGGAAAGTTTAAATCTAAACTTTTAAGTAAGTTAGAATAATTTTTGAAAGGTTTGAAAGCCCAGCACATGTTTACTTAAGCGTTGGCACACCCTACTCTGCAGCGAGTACACAAAATGAAATAAGATCCAGGCTTGGATCAGACACAAGAGAGGACACTCTATCTTGTCATTTTCAGCCTCGTGTTTGTACCTTTGTTGACATAAATTCGGGAACCCTCTATTGTCATTTCCATGCAAATAATTAAGGAATTACCCTCGGAATTAAAAAGGGTCCAGATTAAGTCTAAAAACTACTAAACTACTAAAAACCAATGGGTGGGAGGGGCGTAGCAAGCCCATAGACCTGTAGGCTCGGGCCTACAAATTTTGGTTTGATCACTCAGTACCGCTTGTAATAAATTATGCCGTTGTTGGGGTGAGCTAAAAAGCGTAAGACCGCAAAGTGTTTATCTCTTAAAATTAGCGTAAATATAGATCTTCATACTTCTACATGAGAAATGAAAATTTACTGTCAAGGCCAGGTTAGGTATTTTAGGTCAGGTTAGTATAGGTAATAGCATGATTTGTGGTCATATTTGGCATAAATACCACGAGTATATTTCGAAAATGTTATAGGTAATTTCACGAGCCTTTAGGCGAGTGAAATTTGAGATAATTTTGAAATATTACCAGTGGTATTTATGCCAAATATCACGCACAAATCATGCTATTATTTGTTTATACTACTCACCTCAAAAGGTTTGTAATTTTCACATGTAGCTATTTCAAATTAAGCTGAAATACCACTGCTCATGTAGTAGTATAAAGATCTATATTTACGCTAATTTTTAGAGTTAAACCGTACAACCTGCCTTTTTAGAATTATTTGAAACCCCAACACCAATATAGAATAAACTGAATAAATAGTAATGATTACGCAGAGAAACGCATACAATAAAGTAGACTGAGCAAAAGTGTACCCTCACAATATTCAGGACCAAGTTCTGAAATTTCGAACTTGTTCACTTTAAATTAGGAAAAAACTTTCTGTCGACTTTTCGGTATTGTTGATATGCATTATAAGTCAGAGTTCTTTTGAGACTTCATCATGGGTGCATTTCCTCATTTTCTTCCATATATACGGAACAAAGCATTGCATGTGTATGCGCTCTCGAAGAATAGGCTGTTCGATAACGGCTTAAGATGGTCCTGCAGTTCTCACTGCCGGCAATGCAACATAAAGTCATTATTGGCAACTGGGATAGATTTTTCGGTCATTATTGAAATATTCTGAAAAACAGTGGGTGATAGGTATGATTGACAAATACAATGATCCTAAAAAAGTATAATGGTAATACATGCGTTTAGTTAATTAAGGAATTGAAAACATGTATTGCCGTAAATGCAGGAGTATTTTAAAACTGTTACAGTTTATTTCGTGTGGATCTCTCCTCTGGAATTATAAACTTACTGACTTCTTAACACAGATAGCCCAAGCTCAAAATGTGTAACCATTGGCATTGTTGCGTGCCCTGTTCTTGTAACCTTGAAATGTTAAAAGATTAAAAAAAATCAAGTTTAAGTTGTGTGTTTCTTCTTTTCTGAGTGGTCATCGAGCATATTTAACTTATGGCCATTTTATGAACCGGTTTCTATCCGGTTTCTGTTCTCTATCATGATCTTTTCTCTTTATAAAGAGAACTAAAAGGTTCCAATAAAACCTTGGGCTACATGTGCTCGAAAATGCCTTTTCGCCTTATTAACTCCATAAGCGTATTTCTTTAAAATTCGTGGTCTTGTAAGACCCTTGCCAGTGATCTAAGTGCTCAATGCTGAGTAATCAGACCGTTTTCAAGCAACCATAACAACCTTTCACCATTTATAGCGGAGAGTGGAAGTTCAGTCATAGTGAGGGACCGCTCACGTCATACACCACTGGTGGCAAGCCTGAGATGAATGACAATAGGGTGGAGTTGGCGTGACACATCCGTCACGAATATGAGAATAGAAGATCTGTGTAATGTGTCGGGACATGAAACTCCAGGGGTAATTAAAAAACTTTTACAAGTGTAATTTTCACCCGGGGGGTACCCGGGGTGTGCTGGCCGGTTCTCCAAATCCTGACCCTATTTCAGAGGGTCTCAATGGGGTGGTGACTTTTACGGTTATCGGCTAAAATTTTGGCTATTTTACGGCTATCGGTTAATTTTGTTCAGTTACGGTTAACCAAAAAGTTAAAAATTAACTTCTTTTGTTTCAAAAAGTTAAATATTAATTAACCTGTATTTTTTGTATCTTTAAATCGAAATAAGAGGGTCTGGATGGGGGGGGGGGGGGGGGGTACAAATGTCAGTTGTCAGTTAAAATTTCGGCCATTTGTCAGTTGTCAGTTAAATTTTGGGCTTTTTGTCAGTTGTCAGTTAAATGGTTATTAATGATTAACTATGAAACTTATTTGTATATTTTTAATGCAACATTTGGCTTAAAAGGCTCATATAATGTAGATTAAACATTAAATTCCAAAACTGATGCAATAGTACCTTAATTTTTAATCAGTTTTGCTATTGTAAGCATTTCAAGTGGCCCTCCTTTTTCCCAAGTCTTGTGTTACTCTCCTCCACTCAAACGTTTTTGCTAGCCAGAGTCCAACATAGCAGCCAATCATTAAGCCAATCAAAATTTATAACATCACAACATTGTATACGCATTATGCGTGAGTCTTACGCCTATGGACTAAAGACAACGATCTCACGCATCAAGGACAATAATCTTTGTGAAAAAGCAAAAGCGGACACGCAAACGCCCAACTCAAGGCCGGGGCGCGACATTCATTATAACAGAAATGGCCGTTTTCATACTAGCGACGGATTACTCGTGTGAGACGGGTTATCCTTTTGATGATTCGCGTCAGGTAGGTAATACTTCGTAATTTGAAAATGGAATAGTTTTAATTTTGAATGAACAATCCGCCTGACTTTATCCGTCAATTTCGACGGACAGTTTCAAGACGGGATTATCCGTTCCATATAGCCTGTGTACAGCCGCCCCCTCCCCTCAGAAAAAGTCGGAGAAGGGGTGTCTGTGGGGAGGGCGCTACTGTACACAGGCTAGTCTCAGACGGATAATCCATCTCTAGCTCTAGCGTGAAAACGGCCAATAACAAAATTCCCGTGTCCGGTGTTTTTAATGATAGCGAAGGACTGTACGGAACGACTGTCTGCCGTTGCCTTGTCCATAGGCCTCATTATTCCGCGCGGGTAATGCGTTTCGGGTCACGTGGTCCTAGCGAGTTCGCCACCGAAATGCCTTGACCGAGATTGCGAGGGAAGACGCCGTACAGGGACGGCAATGTCTACTGTAGCGTCAGAGAAAAACAGGGAAATGTTGTTTATCGGCAACGTGTTTTACAAACAGTGACATCTCTGCGTGTTGTTTCACTAGTGTTTTGAGGGCACAACCTCCTGAAAATAGCAAATATTAATCCCCAGCAAGAAGCCACACTTTCGCTATGGAAAAAATTAGCTCCCCGAGAGAGTGGAGGAAATGGAGCCTAGGTCTTGGTCAACACCTAAAAGGCGCTTCGCCTAACGTACGTACGGAGTCACACTGGCACTGGCTTTCTATGTATACATATTTATGTTAGTTATTTACCTTTTAATCAATCCCATTTAATTTACTCAGTATACGCTCAATTCTGGCCTTGTAAACAGATACTTTTTTATACTTTGAGTGAGCCAAATATCTATAAGCCTTATGGTTTCTTTTTGGGCTTTCTCACTACGTTGCTTCTGCGTATTCCTGTAGTCTTGTCCTTTATTCATCGTGTTACATTAAACTGAAACTCTGAAACACTATTGTGCCAGCCTAGCACTTTCGGGAACACAGTGCGGCCTGACTTCCATTCAGGAGAACATCCCTAAAAATCCATTCCGATCATCTCTTTTGTCTCAACATGCATTTGACTTAAAGGTGCCGTTTATACGGAGAAAAGCTGTCGCGGGAAAGAGGGTAACCTTCCCAGCCGAGACAACGGTTAGCAAGCGTTCATATGAGAAAAATGTTGACCCCTTTGCCAACCTTTTGCCCGAGCTAACAGCATTCGCGCATGCTCTGATTGTCTGAAACAGCACTCGAACTCTGATTGTCTCACCTTGACCAAGTTGATCCGGCTGGGCGAGCCAAAGTTATTGTGTGCAAAAAAGTTGGCCCGACTAGGAAGGTGACCCTACTATCCAAAAAGGGTTACCTGGCTAGGCGGGTCACCCTTATAGCCAATCCAACTTTTTGTTTTTCGTGTGAACGGTTTGGCAAGTTCAATAAGGAGATATAGCAAACGTTTGCAGGTTAGGTCAATTGATTGTCTATACGAAAATGATACACAAAATACAATTACAGTCAACTCCCTCTGAGACGGACACCTTTGGGACCGGCAGTAAGTGTCCGTCTTAGAGAGATGGCCATCTTATAGAGAGTCAAATAAAGGGAGTAAGGAAAGGCAGGGACCAACTCTAGGTGTCCATTTTACAGAGGTGTCCGTCTTATAGAGGTGTCCGTTAAGAGAGAGTCGACTGTAGTTGATTTTTATTATCTGAGTGCAGTTTGCTTTATCAGGCGATACCATAACATTTTAATTTCCCCAGAGTATGGTAACCTTGTTCATTCGTGTCTCCAGTGTCTCCAAACCTGAGCTGCTTGACCGGAAGCTTTGTTTTGTTGGTAAGGAAACCACTGTCTTCACGCCACACGTTGTCGTTTTTATCGCAATTACAACCACGTCTGGGGTTTGCACACGTATTGTTCATTCCACAGGCGCATTTGCCATCAGTTGCCCCGCCCCAGTACGTCATCTTATCATCATCACGTGACACCCACCATCCGAATGGACCGTTTCCATTGGAATTCAACAACCTTGAATGATAACACTCATACCTGATAAACTATTCACAGCGCAGGGAGACTCTGGTGAGATTCGCTAGCTGAGACAGACTCACTCCAGTGTAATGAATGTCACGCAAGTAGGTACCTTTAGGTTCGTATCCTTTCACCAAGGTTCTGTTCTCGCTGTCGTGACTGATTACTGCCACGCCAACTCCATTTTTGTCAGTCATGTCACAGATGACGTCATACATAGGAAGCAAGCCACCTTCTCCATCAGGGTCAATGACGTAGCTTCCACTCTCTGCTCTAGGCTCAATCTTCTTTAGGTCACTACATGATTTGGCTAAACACAGAGATTGAAAATAACCAGGATTAGATATAAATCAAAACACTTGGGATATTCCCCAGGAACTAACTGACGATTACTTGCACTTCCTTGGTGTGCATGTGGCTTCATCAGTTACACTGCTTTAACCCACTCGCACTCGAGCCACACATTACCGATTGTGCATATCATCGTCCATTGTACCACCTGTGACGTCATCACTCCTGCGTTCATGGACAGTTTTGACCGCTAACATGTACTGTATAGCAAAGACAGATCGTTCGAACCATACCCAAACGTGTAAGATTCAGTTTAACGTGACAGAGGAATACTCAAAAACGTCTACAGTTGACCAGAAAATTCCTTTGAAAATCTTTTTTGTTGACACTACCAGAACCCTACTCCCTGTCAAAAAAAGTTCCCGATCTTCGGGACTTTAGCTAAACGTCAGCTGAAACGTTTCCCACTAAAATGAAGTCTAGTAGAAGACGTAGAATGTTTATCAATAAAAGAAAGAAAGAAAGAAAGAAAAGAAAAAGAAGCTGGGAAGAAAAGAAAGCGAACGTTAGCCTTTTACTCAATTCCTCGAAAAAATACCTCTCTCTTACTAAGGCCCTAATCTTGATCTTTCTTTAAAAGTATGGTTTAAGCCAAATGTGCAATAAAAATTGTTGCATGCACGTACCTGCACGACAGTTTGTTCCGGGGAATCCCGGAAGACATATACAACGAAACCCTTTACTTGTGAATCCAGCTTGACATGTCCCGTTGTTTAGACATGGACTACTGCTGCAGGGATTCTGGAATAAGGAGCAGCAATCAAAAACAACTACCAGATTATAAGTATATTAGAGGGCTTAAGAATGGACAAACCGATAGCCGGAAGTCAAAACTTCATTCATTAGAGTCAACAGGTGTAATGTAAGATGTTCGATGTAGAATGTTTGATTTCTTAGTCGTAAAAATCGTGAAAGCCGTTTGTGTGTCTTGTCTCGCTGCTGATAAATTTCCGTATATTTTTTTCATACGCAAATAATTTGCCTTTCAGAGACGAAAACTTCTTTATTAATTAACCCCGTTACTAGGAGAAATTGTTACAGCGTTAGCCGCAAAAAAGCAAAGTATTAAGGTAGCCCAAAGCCATCACCCCATCACTTTAAGAAATATATAAACAAGACTTTGAATGAAAAAATGCTCCTATCGGTACAGGCTTATTGTCGTTTGTTAGTTCAAAAACGTCTTGAACGAACCATTTAAGCGATCTTGATATCAAACTCGCTAAGTTCCAGTAGCAGGCTGTGTAGCGAGCGTTTCCACTTGAGATCGTCGAGAAAAGCTGGGACGAGAGCATTTATTTTACTCTTGCCCCAACTTTCGCGCAATAACACAACCGGAAACGCTTGCTACGCAGGCCATCCCACTAGCGGAATAAAAATTTGACGTTAGATCTTATTTTAAACTAAACGTCAGCCCCCATTAACCTTTATGAACAGCCTCATCACCGAGGTCGCTAGAGATTCTGTATCTAAGATGAGTTCCAAACAAAAGCGCTTACCTCGATGGCCAGATAAGTGTGGGCATCTTTGGTCCTTAGATCAAACACAAATTCCTTTTCTGCAGTGGCGTTATTCAATTCGCATTTCATCTTTCCTCCTGTCAATGGTCCCATATTGATGGACACACAGTTAGGCTCCATATAACACTTCACTCGACAGCTCCCTTCATTGGGTGCGGTTTCACTTCTGATCTCGTGATCTGTCAGGACTTTGTTTGGTACAGGTTCTTTAAACACTATGATGCGGCCCTCCTCAGCTGGGATGATTAGAAAAACTTAAAGTTTAACCTCTTGTGGACATAGAAATTATCATTAATATTAATAAGTATCATTCTTTTTTCAAGGGACTGATTAATTACATGGAAGGTAGCCTGTTCCAAGCGTTCAGATAGTGGAGAGCGGTGCGAAGTAAAGATAGCGATGAAAAGTAGAGGGGGACTCGGGAGAGAGGTGCGGTAACGCTTGTAAGAATTTTTAACAAGAGTGCGTTCCGGTATACCAGATCCTGGTATACCCTCTGATTGGTTGATTTTGACAGTTTTTGTCAACAGTGGAGCGTCTTTGACCACAGCGAGAAATGCGATATGGCGATGATGACAGACTCTACGTCCCGTCTAGAATTCGAACTCGCAACAAACACAGAGCTGAGTGACTTTCAAAACGTGGAGGCTAAACGCGAAGAGCAAAGGAACTGTTTAAAACACGTAGTCGGCAGGATAGATGTCTTCGCAATTTCACCGACTGGCTTTGCCATCATGAAAGACCAAGTGGAACATTTGAACAAAATCGGAGTAGCGGCGGCAATGATGGGAGAAGATGTGGATGAAGCCGTTAAAAGTGGAAGCTGTGAAATTGTATGATCCTTAAAAATTCACTCAAAGGCGTACTGCAGTCACAAATCGTGGTTGTCTAAGGAATGGACAAAAGGACTTCGTGAAAGGAAAGCTTGGAAAGCAAGTTGCAGCTATCGCTATTGACGAGGTCCACTCAATCATCGAGTAGTAAATTTTCCCTTCGTTTGTTGGGATTTTTCATTGCTCGAGTTAACGATCTGTATTGAAACGGCTTTCTATCGAAATGAGCGATATTTGTTTGTCACTTGATTCATAATTTTTTTGTCACGTACACGCTGAAATCATGTTTTAAAGCCGTAAATAAATTACTTATCCCACTCTCTATTGTCTGAAAGTCTTACATTAGGTTTTTAGTAAGATTATGTACACATAATATTAATTTTGATGTGAGAAATTTTGGTTTATTCCTAAGAAAAATAATAAATGTATGTACATCAGTCTTAATTGACAAGTGAAGACCACCTACAGCTGACGCGGTCTGAGTGGGCGGATGAGTCTATTTAAAACAAATCTAACAGGCGTTCCCTCTCTCACCTCTCCTCCTCCCTCGCTTTTATTTTTTCGCGCTCCTTTTTTCTTCGCACCGCTCCCCACTATCTGAACGCCTGGAACAGGCTACATGGAAGGAGGAACAACCTTTCGTTGGGTTTCCATGCAGAAATTTCGGTCCGTCTGGTACCAAGTAGAGAAGGATCTAGAACTGCGAGAGGGAATTCAAAATAGCGGGCGACAAAAACAAAAATGCAATTTGGACCCTTCTGCCGTCTTTACTTGCGTTGATAACTACCTTTCAGCAGAGTTCACACAATCAGCTCGCGGTAACGCAATCACAAAAATGTCGGCCTTTATTGCCGTGATATGGATTAGCCATGCACTGAACGACGCTGCCATTTTTGTTTAGTTTGTCCTCAGTACTAAGATCTTCCTAGCAAAGACAGTTTACATGGTGCCAGGATCTTCCTACCTTAAGATCCTCCAACTAGGAAGATCCTAGCACTAAGGACAACTACCACCTTTTGTATGCAAACCGATTGCAGAAAACATATGGCGCTAGGATGATCCGCCTTCTAGGATATTCCCCCCTTCATGTAAACAGCCCGTAAGAGTTGCACAATAACTGGGACAGAAAAAATCCTGTGTTTAATTAGTCTCGCTTGTGTAGGCAGCGAGACTCATAATCTGCAGCCGTTTTTCTTCGCATTTATGACACAAAAGGGAGGTCATTGTACCAAGCGTTCGTAGCGGAGACCCTGGAAAATGGGAATAAGACTCGTTGCGTGACCGACGAAGCCACGCATGTTTTGCCAAGAAAGCTTAGGAAAGATTAAATTTAGAGCTTTTCCGAAACGTGTCGGTCCAAGAATTCTATCGCTTGAAAGCGTTGATTACTTTGGAACAAGTGCACACTACCGAGTGGTCGAAAAAATAAGAAACTTAATCAGCAAAACTGCCATGGTCGGGTGTTGTAATTTCATTGTATGCAAATGGTCTTGTGATGTGTTGTTATACACGCGTACAGCGGTACAGCGTACAGCGGTACAGCGTACAGCGGTCGTTGCTAACACGCGTACTAAATCAATTCAGAAACAAATAAAAAGTAAATATCCTGAAGAATACTCGACCTCGATAAAGTAGGAAGTAAAAAACCCTTAGCGAGTAAATCTTGTTTCGTGTAGAACTAATCGCCTCGTCATTTCTCGATGTAATCTCCGCCAAGCAAGTAAGACTGATGGCTGCTGTAAGAGCGTTCTTGTTTAGCCAAATTTTCATCTTGCCTGCCGTTTTATCCAACACGTTATTAACTCAGTTATAAAGTGTTGTTCAGAAGACATATTGCTTGTGTCTTGACGTTAATGACATCTTACTGAGCCAGTAGCAAACAGGTCTGCAATTCTTGTCATTAATTATTAATTGTCTTTTCTGAGTATTAAAAACTTAATTAAAGGTCAAAATGACTCAAAATGACTCATTCGCTCCAGCTTTTTATCTCTAAGAAAGGAGGGAATGTACTGCATACTAGTAATATAACTGAATGCGATTTGAACGAAGTAAAGAATAGTATCAGTGAAAGACCTATGGTAAACAGACTGGTGACAGTCATGATTGATAGAGAAAAGAACTAGGCCCAGGCTTAGTTCGGGTGGCTTGATTCGGAATTCAATACACTACAGTTAGTCTGATCAAACAAAGTCTCTTGTCAAAAATGAATCGTTATGAAAATGTTTTCATGTTCTGTAGTTGTCAGGGGAACCAACGACGGTTTCCGTCTAAATACACTGAAAACACTTTTTAGGCTATCCAGAGTACTTTTAGATCTCTAGAAAAGCATTCTAATTAAGCAGCAGTGTAAAATTTGTATCTGTTCGGTCATCCTAGGGCAACTTGAGTCTTTTCGAAATTACAAGGGCTTCTGATCAGTATTATTTCCCGAAAATTTTAGATCAGTGAAATTTGACGCATTACGAAAGTGAGACATTTTCTAATCCCTCTCTCCATTTTTAATCCGAAAATTTTAGGTTTCCCTTTTTCTATGAAAAATAGCATAACTTGGGAAGTAAAATGGGAAAATTAAACTTCATAAAATCGTAGGGAATTTATTAAATAAACTTCGAAAATTGTACATGAATGGAACGGTCATCTAGAAATTTTCAGCCGTCGTCAAGTAATAGGAAACTCTTAGCAATATTTGCTTCTCCGAACAGATATTTTAAAGAAAACAGTCGTTGGGTGCCGCTGAGTTGTACGGCTTTTTCTGGCATGAGCGCTAAAACTCACGGCGTCGAGCGTCCTTTTTAAATGCGCATCTTTTACTGCGAATAACAGTAGGAACAAAGGCCGAAAATAGGCTTCCTCTCGGCGATTTTTACAAAGTTTATCAAAATGGACGTTGAAACGGTACAAAAATCCAGACGTTTCGAGGGAGATCCCTCTTCCTCAGTGGTTTAAAGAGCTGCATGCATAGTATCTTCCAATTTTTTCAAAACATTTCTTCTCCACGAGTTAAGTCAATATATTGTTTTGTACAACTCAGTCAGTGGGTATGTCTTGAGTTTAATCACCGAGGCCTTGAACAGCACAAAGCCAAATTAAGTCTACTTTCCCCGGAGGGTAAAGTAGAAACAAACTTTAAAGTATTCAAAGGCATTTTTCAGGAAGGGAGGTTGATAAACAAAAAGAGTCAAAGTCGGTCATAACGCTGGCTTTATGGAAAGTCTCCTAAATAGCCGTATTCTTAAGCATGGTATATCGTGGAAATGAGCACGGTGATTCCATCATTCATTCGTTCATTCATTCATTCTCTTCACTACCTTGTACCTGACCTAGTTTCACCGAATATCTATGACAGATGGCGGAAACTTTGGTGTGTCACTCTTGGTGCCTTTCAGTGGAGCTCGCGGGTACCTTTACTTCTCGATGAAAGAACCTGCTGCAGGAGCCGATCTGAGACTCGACAACTTTACCGTGACAACACGAAAAGGAACATTCTAAAAAACATAAATGCATGTTTCGGATCACAACAAACCAAATTGTGAAACAGAAAACACCCTACTTGCGCACGCACTCGCACGCACTAGCTTCGTTTTGGTGTAAGGTTAAATTTTACTTTTCAATTTCTGGGCCTCGAAAGTTTGGGGTTTTTATTAAAAGTACTATATATAGTCTATGACATTTGACGAATTTGCAAAAAGTGGTAGATAACTACAGTTAATTAATGTAGGCCAATATACTTAAGAAACTAACTGAATATTACTAGAATGGTCAGAATTCACCAGTTTCTCACCTGAAGATGCCAAATTTTGACGAAGCGACATAAAAACCATAAAATGGACAAAAGAACTTTTATAGGAGATATTCTTGTCCGAGTAAGCCATTTTCGTTCGCTTCGTCCTTCACTAGCCTACAAACTCCCAGATGTCACTGCTTTTAAGAATATTAACAATTTCTTAATTTGATGTATATTATGCTAATGATTGAAAGACTGCAGGTATCTTGACGTATTAGGGATGACAGGTTCCTTCGGTCTAGATGGAATCTTGATAGTTTATTATCATAATATACCATAAAATTCCAAAAATAAGCCCCTCCATGTATAAGCCCCGCCAAACATAAGCCCCCAAACAAGTAACGCGAAAAAGCCTCCGTTAAATCGCCCCTCCAAATATTAGCCCCCGGGGGCTTCTACTTGGATATTGCCCTCAACTTTACAAAGTAAAACAAAGCGAAAACGGTAAATTTCCTTCCAACTATAAGGCTAGCCCAATCGATTTTGAAACGCAAATTTCCCTCCGTACATAAGCCTCTCAAAAAGGGCCTTTGAAAAATATAAGCCCCGGGCTTATTTTCGTAATTTATTTACGGTATATAGTTCTCATTTTTCATTAAAAGAATACAAAGCTATAAGGCATACTTCATTACTTGAACGTGTTCTATAAGCTAATTTCAGTATAGCATTTTAAAAAGCTTTAGATGAATAAAATTTAATAATAAGAAAACAATATTCGTTGAAGGTTAATTTTCAAGTTGGCTTTGTACGATAAATATCCAATAAGAATTATTAACTTTAATGTTGTTCTAGTTGACAAAGGCGTAAACTAATTGGGGACACCCAAAAACCAAAGTAATGATTAAAATATAAAATGGAAAATTAAAAATAACAGAAGTACCAAAAACGCCTCAATTCACCAAAACTACTAATGAATGTCGAAATAAAATGATTCAAGTGGGTTCCTTCCACACCTCTTTCTGTTCCGTTCTTGGTAACATCACCTCGGTAGCGAGCTAAGGTTTATAATACTTTTGCAGCGTTTTAAGAAGAAGGAAGTGATTCATATTCGTTGTAATTAAGAGGACTTTCATCAACGATGCTGCTCGAAAGCTAGCTAAGATGTACTCTTCCAGAATACCAATTAAAGTAAATGTACTGTTTGAAAATAAAGCGTCTTTATACAAAATGTTCCTCTTGAATGACAATTATCTAAGAATTATTACTGACTGTTTGAGGCAATGTCCACACAATTTCTTTAAGTTTATGAGCACATGCAAACGTCAGCGTTTACATCTGTGTGTCCACAAGAGAAGATATTCTCCGTTTACAAAACTCCATCCTGGAGACTTTTCACACGAATCTCATGTGAACGGAAGCCGTAATTATCTGTAAGTTAATTTGTTTGCGTTTACACGTTTTAATGGACTTGCGTCCACATTACCTGCCTTAGCAAGGTACCTGAATGTATCTGCTTACTCCGGTAATTATTATAAGTGCCTCATAACACACTTTGGTTGCGAAATCATCTTCTGACCATTGGTTGCATTTTGATGTAGGAGTGGCAGCTTTATTCCCTGTGCTATCAGTAAATTTGTCTTCCATTTCTTCACGAGAGGTCTGGTTCGACGTGTTAGTTGTTTCCGGCGGCAGTTGTATTATTTCCCAAAGGGCTTTAATTTGGTCCTTAAGAAAGGCGATTTCCGCTTCAAGCTGGTTCTGTTTCCTTCTCATGGTTGCATTATCCTTCGATATTTTCGCATTTTTCTTTAGAAGTGCTTGGTTTTCATTTTGTAATTTGGAAATTAAGTAGCAGTAGTAGTAGTAGTAGTAGTAGTAGTAGTAGTCGTCGTCGTCAGTGGAGTAGTAGTAGTAGTTGTAGTAGTAAGTAACCATACTAAGCAAGTAAGTAAGTAATTAATAGATTTCTTTATTTGCATGACCTTAACATTTTACAGTATTACAAAAGTTTATACCTATTTCAATTAATATAGTATACTTGTCAACTTAAGTTTCATTACTTATAATTACACTTGACAATAACATAATATCACGTATAGTCATACGGGAGGAAATGAATTTCATTGCTAGCTTATTTACATGATAATCGTTAGAGTTCACGAGAAGTTTTATGCTTTCTGATGTTGATTTCTTTTTAATGTCTGCTTACTATTTTATTCAGTTTATTTTAAAAACGTTGTCTCTGCAAAGAATATTTCGGGCAATGAAAGAGGAAATGAGTTTCACTTTCAATTTGATTTAACTTACACAGTGGACATAATCTACTTTCTCTGGGCACATGATCGATCTGATATCGACCTAGTTAAATCATAAATTTGTGATTACTTATTTTAAACTTGACTAGGTTTTGTCTTTCATCAAAATTTCTTTCTTATACTAGAGACAGCGTGCAGGGCTTTTTCTTTTAAGTGTTCTAATGCAAGGGTAAAGTTTCCTGTTGTAATTAAACGTGTACCTAAATAGGTGTATTGCTGAACAATTTCAGTTTGCTCGTTGCCTATGTTTAAGTTCATGCCAACGGATTTCCTTAGGCGTTTTTGGAATATCATCATATTATTAGTATCATTGGAATATCATTACAGTAGCAGCAGTAATAGTAGAATGCTTTATTTGCATGTAACAATTTACAGTATTTCAGCTAACGCTCATTGTAATTACAAAGCAAAGTCTGAAGCAAAAGTGTGGCACGCAGAATTGGATTTCGTGTAGTTTTTGGAAACAACACATCGTCCCGGACTCTTCAGTAAACCTTAGAGCCGTGTCATCAATAGATTGCTGATTGTCAATAGATGATTACATAGTGTTAAAGACTGAGAAATGTTAATGGGCTTATGCCATAAAATTCCTAAAGTATATCTTGCAAAGCTGTGAAAATGTTTTTAAAGTCTTTTAACCAATTCAAGACTGCGCATGAGACTGGGTCGGTGTTACGTCCAATTGCATTATTTATTATACATTGAACTCACTATCTCTTTTCTGATTGGCCGAAAGCGTACAGTGAATTTTCGAAATCAATGCCTGGGACGTCATCTAGCTGCAGATTATACAATAATCATGTCAAGGACACTCAAGGTCACAGGTAATCATGTCATGTATGACCGCGGTGCATGATTTCTAAGGGTAATCATGTCAACTTAGCGCGCTTTGTGTTGCTTGCCGTCAGTGAAGAAGCAAAAACATGACTTCCAGGTTTTCTTCGTTGACCAAGCGGGTCATCGAAAGAATAGTTTAAAACAAAGACACACAAAACACAAAAAGGTCGACGAAGGTGGCTAAGGAGCTGTTTGCTGATTACGTGAAAGAGAAAAAACTGAGCGAACCTGAGGAAAAGAAAGAGTTGGCACAAACTTTTAAAACATACATTTTATGTCGAAGCAAGAAAGAAAGAATTCGTTCAATGTATAGTAAAAGAATTATTAGATTTGGTTTCTGTGATATTCAGAATAATCAACGTCATCAGCCTCGGCCTTCGGCTTCCGCTGATCACCCCTACCTCACCTTAATTATTCTGGATATCACAAAAACCTCATCCAATAATTGTTAAGAAACTGTTTTTGGGACGAACGTTTACCCGAGTCTCTTTCCCAATTTTTTATTAATTAACAAAACAAGAGATGACGTCCCCAAAACAATCCCATGGTTCTATTCGTCACAGTAATGACCCAGTCTCACGCGAGACCTCGGAGTGGTCTAAAAATCTTGTTTGTACACTTTAATAAAAAGCGAAACCGGGAGGTTCCAAGACACACGTCTTTAGTAAGAAAGAAAAAAAAAGGAAATATTAGTAATTAACCAATCTCCCCATCTCGTGGAAAGTTGATGTGAGTAGACCTTTTCAGTGTTGTACGTTTTATTTTCCCAATGTAGGTCTTGTGACATTATTCAGCTGGATGTATCTAAGTGAACAAGTGTTCGTTAACAGAGCTTTCCATGAAATGTTTACCGAGGCCATCAAAATAAAACATAGTAATTTCACCTTATTTACATGCGTATGTACCCATAAAAAAAATAAATCTCAAAAGAAGACATCACTTAACCACGTTCACCCGCAACACTGGAAAGGGAAAACAAACAGAGATTAATATGTCCTGATCTCGTACTAGTCTAATAGTGAGTGGCCAAGGCTATCAACCTGTGAATCATGAACCGTATGGTGCAATCTTTAAAAAAACTTTAAGATTACTTTTAATTTGTTCGCTAATATTCACTTTTTACTATAGTACAAAGTAAAATGTGGACTTGCTTGTAACGTGATTTGATTTGTTAATTCCCCATGGTAAAAAAGAAACGGCAATAGACATGCATATGTTGGCTGTTTTTTAATAATTTGTAAATAAGGGAAAGTTCATTTAATATGACAAGGTGGGGGGGGGGGGGGGGGGAAGGATGAAGATATTGAAACTCGAAGCTTGAAATTTTAGCAGCCCCCCTCGCTAGCGGTTCAATTTTTTAGGAGCTCCCTCCTTGGTAGTCGAAAAAATTTCACAGCCCCCCCCCCCTCCTCCTTCAATTCCTTTGCTCCCCTGAAAAAAGATCGCTAGACTGTATTAAATATATTTACCGTTATTGTCTTCAATGGTTTATACTATGACGACAAACTTGAGATACAGTTGTGATACAGTTTTCTAAAGCATTTTTGGGATGAACAAGAGTGTAATAATTACTGAGACTACATTTGTTATATCTGTAAACCACGTGATATAGCTGAGTTGCACAGGTCATTAAATTGTTGAGTTGAAAACCATCCGATCTGTATGATGATGTCATGTGTTGGTTTTGAAGTATACAAATTTTCGGAGCCCCCCCTCCTAGCGCAACAATTTTTTCAGAGCCCCCCCTTCGGGTGTCTAAAAATTTTCGGAGCCCCCCCCTCAATATCTTCATCCCCCCCCTTGTCATATTAAATGAACTTTCCCTAACAGTATATTTATTGTATTGTCTATTACTAGTTGGGCCAAAGTTGATATGCGCAACCTATTTTTAACTTTTGGATTACGCGTAGCGTAAGGAACAAGTTATTGTGGGCATTGCGATATGCCGCAAAAAATGTCTCACTCAGATGTAGACACCGTTACGTGTATCAGTCGGCTCCACACGAAAGCGCCCGATATCAAAACGACAACTGTCGTAGATCGTTTCCGTTCCGCGATGTGCTGATATTGTACATTTCACAGGAGTCACAAGACGATTGTCTTCATGTGGACTTTGAATATTTCAAATTAGGGCGGTGGCCAACTTTGACAGACGCTTATGTACTTTGTGTTAAAGTTAACTTAAGTGTTAAAGTTGATTAATTTGGCGGAAAACGCGTAGACCTACCGTGTCGAAGGTTCCTGGGTTCGACTCTCGCTGTAGGAAGTTTTTTTTTCCTTTTTTTTTTTTTGGCCTTTTTTTTTTTTTTTTTTTTTTCGTAAAATATATGTTCATTTTTTGACAGACTTAAAATATACCGGTATACTAATTGCAGATTCATTATCAGCTTTCATTTCTAAAATACATTAATTATACTAATCCACAAGTTAGCCTTACGCACCCTTTGATTTTAAAATCTTTGTTACCAATCTATTCACAGCTGGAAGTTGAGGTTTAATTTTTATTTGCTCTATCGAATAACATCATAAACTTTTACCTCCAAAGGATATATAATATGTCAGCATATGGCATTTTATTCCATGGAAAATGAATTGTTATGTTCCAGTAAATGAGCTAAAATGCATATTGTGAACGGTTTGATGTCGAGGTTTTAGAACCTTTAGCGCATCTCACAAAGCAGTGTTAAAATATACTTACGCATGAACATACCACCTGCTTTTTAAAAACCAAACGTTTAAATTAAAATACTTATTCTGTCAATCCTATCGGTTGACAAGCAAATATCTTAGGACTGAAATTAAAAAGGTTCTTCAATAGAAGTAAAAAATATTCGCGGCAGAATAACTATATGGTATTCCTCGGCCACAGGCCATCTTTCCACGAGATTGACTATGAGAGCGAAAAATTTAAATCTGTAGTAAAATAAGTAAAATGATAAAAACGAGGTTATAAATCTAGGTGAAAAATTGCTTTAAACATATAGTAGCTGCTACAGTACTACAAGATTAACGTTTATCAGCTGCTACTTTATGGAATGGAGGGGAGGGTAGTCATACTTAAGAACAGCTTTATTTTGAAAGTTAATAAATGTTTCCTGTGAGATTAAATGAGATTGCTACCAAAACTATACACATCACTTTTTATTAAAAATTAAAAGATTAATTTCTAAACTCGCCGGTCGATGTGACTCAGTATTTAATAATGCCGCGTCTAAAGCATTTGCACTTTGTTTATTTGCCTTAAAAGTTTTAACATACGTCAAATGAGACAATTTATAGACGCTTAAACGACCACTTTAAATTTTGTGCGGACCAGAGAATAATGATGGCTATTTTGGCCGGAAAGCTGGCAAATGGAACTCCATATGTTGTTTTCGTCGTTTGCTTTTTGCTTGCAATTCAATATTCAAGAAGTTTAGGTAAGAATAACCGATGATGAGGCCCAATTTTAGCAGTTCTTACGAGCTCCCGCTAAAATTGGGCCTGATACAAACTCTCACAATATTGTGCTGCTTTCAGCCAGATTTGGCTGCAATGCTGATTGGCTGTTAGAACAATGCCACAGGATCTGATTGGCTGTTGGAATCAACGTAAGTTGAAAGTACTTATTCCTCGCAAGGCTGATAGCACTCAAAAATCTTCGCGAATGATCCACCGTCAGCGGAGAGAAGGATTTAGCTGTCTTTTTCAAAAATAGTTTTACGGTCTCGTGGTAGGAAAAGATGCCTTAATATGTGGCATGGAAATTCAGAAAATTCATATGGTTGTTCATATCTTCTCAGGATTTGCTTTATTTACGGCACTAATGTGAGTGTATCGCGGAGTTGAATCCCTGTGCAGGTTGAATTGTTGACCGCGAACAAGGTGCCTTTTGATTTACCGAAAAACGAGTGCAAATCAAAGTACTGTCCATCTTAAAACTGGTTTCATTTGAACGTTTAGCTTGGAATGACTTCTCTGAACGGGGTGCGCAAGCGGAGGCTCACTGCGAAAGAAACCTCAATCGCCAGTATAGGTAATAGCATGATTAGTAGCGATATTTGGCATAAATACGACGAGTGATATTTCGAAATTTGAGACAATTTTAAAATATCACGAGTGGCATTTATGCCAAATATCAAGTACAAATCATGCAATTATTTGTTTATACTACTACCCGGAAAACCGAGTTTGTAATTTTCACATCTAGGTATTTCGAATTAAGGTGAAATACCGCTGCTCTTAGCCAATCAAATTGCAGAAATTCCTCATGTAGTGACATAAGACGACAAATATCGCATCGCTGTTCAAGGAATTTTTGTCAGTGTTTTGTAGGCATTATTATCAAACTTGGGCGACTGGGTTATTTTGTTTGGGAAGAATTTGTTTGGTCCAGGCCTTAATCTACTGTGATCAAGAGCCATTATGGCTCTTGACTGTGATCGAAGATGATTGCTTCTTTGGAGGTGTTCAGACTATATATATTAACTCGATGTAAGATTTGTTTCACTCTTGGACTGTTTGCAAAATATTTTTCCCTAAAGTGACTTAGCCTTTTCCTCAAACGTCACATGAATGTGCCCTAAAGTTAACCGATTTGTGGATTACAAGTTTATTGTTTGATTTAAATTATATAAATGATTAATGGGAGCTTCGCTTTTAGCCCTGGCTAAATCTATATATTAAACATCAGCTGTCGGAATGCATTTTGTCAATAGCCCATTCGGCCTTCGGCCTCATGGGCTATTGACTCAGAGCCCATTCGGGCTCCAGGAATAATTGCTAAATATTCTATTATATTGTAATTTTTAAGCTATGTTAATTACTTTCACACTATCCTGGATAGCTTTTGCGCCGGCGCGAAAACCATACTGGATAGGGCTTCTGTTAACACACAAGAATGATGACTTTCCGTAGAAGGTAACGAAAGGGGGACCTTTTCTGCCAAAAATGTTATATAGAAGGGTAAGGGGTTGGACCTCGGGGCGGAGCCTCCCGTTTAAAACTTTGTTGAGCAACCCACCGCGGCCGCCAGCTTTCTACTGGTTCTTCCACTCTGGGTAAGAAAACTAAATATTATCTGTAGCTAGAAAGAGTTTTAAACAAAGACATTTACTTCGATGGCCAGATAAGTGTGAGCATCTTTGGTTCTTAGATCAAACACAAATTCGTTTTCTGCAGTGGCGTTATTCAATTCGCATTGGATCTTTCCTCCTGTCAATTGTCCCATATTTATGGACATACAGTTGGGCTCCATATAACACTTCACTCGACAGCTCCCTTCATTGGGTGCGGTTTCACTTCTGATCACGTGACCTGTCATGACTTTGTTTGCTATAGGTTCTTTAAACACAATGATACGGGCCTCCTCAACTGTTTGAAAGTTTAACCCTGCCTCTTGTGGATATAAATAACTCGAAAGATGTCAGGACGCGTGGCCTTAAGCTAGATTTAATAAGTTAGGCAAGACTGATTATTTTCCAGGTTTGGACGCAAAAGTGAGAACTTATTTGAGAGTAATCAGACCGTTTTATGCACCTATCAATGTAAACCCCGTGGGGGGGGGGGGGGAGTGCGGGCAAGGGGTGGGGATTTGACAAATTTTAAAATTTTTCGATCAAATTCCCCAGGGTGGGAAACGAAAGGTCAATCAAGAGTGTCAAAAAAGCCCCCACCCCAGGGGAAAAAATCTAAACAAACAATGCTATAATCCGATATAAAACGAATAAAAGAACATTTCAAACACGTTGTTACTACTTTTATTTTCGGTTAACGGAAGCTCCATTAAATTACTCGTTGTAATTAAGTATTTTCTCTCTCCACTAGCATCTCTTATCTTGAACAACAAAATCACTCCAGGAAGATTGACCGTGCTATATAATATTAATAAAACTTAAAATGCTTTATAACATCTGCTCAACATGTCGGAACAGGTCGGATCAGTGACCCATAAAAAATCCTCTGACTTTCATGGTGGAATTCGATTTCAATCGAGTTTTACAATCAGATGGGAACTTGAAGATAAAAACTTTCTCAAAATAGACATTATCTGTTTAGATGACAGTTTAAAGTATCGGATTATGGCGATTAAAACAAATGGAAACTTCATACCTTTCTCCAACAGCGTGACTTTCAGGAAGCCTCGAGGGACGGACTTGGTAACTGCTTCTGAATTGATACCAGGCTTCTGTCGGTCCAAGTCAAATGTCCCGACCCCGGGGTCGCTTCGCAAGATCAAAAGCCCGATAGCGGGGATAGTCCCAGGCATCAAATCCCCTCCTCTTGCCCGCACTCCCACCCCCCCCCACGTGATTTACACTGATAGGTGCATTAAGGCAACCATAACAACTTAACCTTTTACTATTAGCGGAGAGTGGAAGTTACATTGGTGTCAAGCCTAAGCTGAGATGAATGACAATAGGATGGAGCTGGCGTGGCATATCCGTCACGAATATAAGAATAGAACATCTGTCGGGACATGATACTCCAGGGGTCATTAAAAAACTTTTGCAAGTGTAATTTTCACCCGGGGGGTACTCCTGGGAAATCTTGGTGGGGGTGTGCCGCCTGGTTCTCCAAATCCTGACCCTATTTCAGGCCAAAAATTTCTTTTTATACTGACCCGTTTTTAGACCAGACCAGACCTCTGGCCATACCCGTTTACAGACCTGGCCTTTAGGCAGAAATAATGTGATGATTACTTAGATCAGAGCGCAGACAAAAGATTTCTTCAAATGCATTTGGAATTCGCATATTTCTATTTCGTTCTTATTCATTTGGAACTGAAACGAAACCATACCCGATATCAGACCAAAATGAGCAAAATCGATACCCGTTTTCGGACCAAAAAGGGCCCAACGAGTATCAGCAATGTCTCGTCACACTGCAGTGAGCAATTTTTTAAATGTTTTAAAAATAAAAATGAGAGACAGTTCTTTGGATGGTGGGTGTCACGCAATTCTCCTAGAATGTCAATTTGGGATCGGGAGGGGTTACTCCTGGCAGTGGTAAGGGCGTATGCGGAATGAGCAACACATGTGCAGGATCATTATCTCTTGGCAGGATATAAGAATTATTCTTGCAACTGTCCAGAACAGCCCAAGCTTTGCTAAGCGAGCTTTTTTTCAAGAGAGAAAATCTCATAGCATTGCGTCAAGAAAAGTTCTTTTTGGAAATTTAAAATTAAAATCCACTGCCCAGCATAACATATCAAGGCTCAACTGCGCGTTTGTTTGTTTAATGTCTTTAATTTCAATGAGACTGGCCCGTCGTACAAACTTTCACTGACTGTAGCTAGTCACTTATAAATATGCTACTAATGTAATAATAAATGATAAATGTTTTTCGCATTCCCGTTAGCCAAGAACTTTTAACTAATAATCAAGTTGTAAAATAGTGCATATGTGTCAAGAAATTCTAACAAGTTAAAATAACTAGCGAAGAGCTAGATTTGTTTTTCAAAAAACAGGTACTAAATGTGCGAATGACGTTCATCTTCCTCGAAAGCAATCTTCGAAGTTCTGTGAGTTTCCAAGGACCATCTTATTATAACTCTTAGGAAATGAGAAAGATTCTCCTTCTCACTCCTCATTCAAAAACACGCTTCGCAAATATTCCTCTGAGAATTATTTATAAAAACTCTGTAATTAGTCATTTTTTCTTCACAGTGTCTCTTAATATAGGTTATACGTTTATCGCTTTCTATTTATACATATTTATGTTAGTTATTTACCTTTTAATCAATGTCATTTAATTTACTCAGTTACGCTCAATTCTGGCCTTGTAAACGGATGCTTTTTTATACTTTGAGTGAACCCAATATCTATAAGCCTTATGGTTTCTTTTTGGGCTTTCTCACTACGTTGCTTCTGCGTATTCCTGTAGTCTTGTCCTTTATTCATCGTGTTACATTAAACTGAAACTCTGAAACACTATTGTGCCAGCCTAGCACTTTCGGGAACACACTGCGGCCTGACTTCCACTCAGAGGAACATCTTTGAAAATCCATTCCGATCATCTCTTTGTCTTGAACTTGCATTTGACTTTAAGGTCCCGTTTATACTGAGAAAAGCAGTCGCGGGAAAGAGGGTAACCTTCCCAGCCGAGTCAACCGTTAGCGAGCGTTTATACGAGAAAAATGTTGACCCCTTGGCCAACCTTTTGCCCCTCATCCAACGGCATTCGCGCATGCTCTGATTGTCTAAAACAGCACTAGTACTCTGATTGCCTCGCCTTGACCAAGTTGATCCGGCCGGGCGAGCCAAAGTTATTGCGTGGAAAAAAGTTGGCCCGACTAGGAAGGTGACCCTACTATCCAAAAAGCGTTACCTGGCTAGGCGGGTCACCATTATAGCCAATCCAACTTTTTGTTTTTCTTGTCAACGGTTTGACAAGTTCAGTAAAGAGATATAGGACACGTTTGCAGGGTAGGTTAATTGATTGTCTATACGAAAATGATACACAAAATACAATTACAGTCAACTCCCTCTAAGACGGACACCTTTGGGACCGGCAGTAAGTGTCCTTCTTAGAGAGATGTCCATCTTATAGAGAGTCAAATAAAGGGAGTAAAGAAAGGCAGGGACCAACTCTTGGTGTCCGTTTTAGGGAGGTGTCCGTCTTATAGAGATGTCCGTTAAGAGAGAGTCGACTGTAGTTGATTTTTATTATGTGAGTACAGTTTGCTTTATCAGGCGATACCATAACATTTTAATTTCCCCAGAGTATGGTGACCTTCTTCCTTGAAAATGTCATGTCCAGTGTCTCCAAACCTGAGCTGAATAACTGGAAGCTTTGTCTTGTCAGTAAGGAGACCACTGTCTTCACGCCACTCCTTGTCATTTGTATCGCAATTACAATCACGGTTGGGGTTTGCACATGTGTTGTTCATTCCACCGGCGCATTTGCCATTTTCAGTTGCTCCGCCCCAGTACGTCATCTTATCGCCATCACGTGACACCCACCATCCGAATGGATCCTCTCCATTGGAACGCAATAACATTGAATGAAAACACTCATACTTGATAAACTGCTCACAGCGCAGGGAGACTCTGGTGAGACTCGCTAGCTGAGACAGACTCGCTCCTGTGTAATAAATGTCACGCGAGTAGTTACCTGGTCCTTCGTATCCTCTCACCAAGGTTCTGTTTTCACTGTCGTGACTGACGACTGTCACGCCAACACCGTTCTTGTCGTTCATGTCACAGTAAACTGTAAATGGAGACAGAATCTTCTCACCGTCTGGGTCGATTACATATCTACCGCTCGAGGCTTTTGGGTCAGAATTCTTGAAATCTGCGCATGACCTTGGAAAGGTCACTTTCGAAAATCCTGCTGAATGATTGAAAAAAAAATTCACATAAGTATGTCTCTGCTACAATTTGAGTTAATTTTACAAAACATCCAGTAAAATTCTTCGTGAATTTGTAATCGTCACTGCTTCCCTCACAGTCTTTCCCCAAGCTGAGTTGGGGAGAACTAGTGGAGTATGATGCGAACGAGCGCAGAGCGCGAGCGGGGACTGATGGGAAGGGACTGTTACGGGCTAGCAGTAATTAGCGTCATGCAGTGACCCTGCAGAGAATTGGCGAATCTAATTAAATAAAATATAATGATAAATAGAGATAAATGAAAGTCGTTGAGCTTTTTCTTTCCTTGCCATTTTTGCTTTCTCCCCCTCTTATCTTACTTGTTAACTAAAACACCCAAAAAATAAGCGATGGCGAGAGACTGCGAAGGAGGCAGTGGTCGTTATAGGGGATCTAGA
The DNA here is from genome assembly GCF_958299795.1 of Porites lutea. Classification (NCBI taxonomy): domain Eukaryota; kingdom Metazoa; phylum Cnidaria; class Anthozoa; order Scleractinia; family Poritidae; genus Porites; species Porites lutea. The sequence continues at coordinate 3,646,287 of NC_133202.1, read as the reverse complement.
ACCCGCCCAGTCTGTAACTGTCAGTTTCAGAACACTTCCTCGGCAATAGCCACTCTGTTTCCCATATGTTACTTATCCCAATTGAAACACTTAGATATGAACGCGATTGTCTTAGGAAAGTACTTGAGGCCCACCTCATTCATGAAAAAGCTAAATGAAAAAACAGATTGTTGTTGTTGCGTCCGTTTGCATGCAGCCTTAGTTTACGGCCAGACGAGAATCGAATAGTATCCCACGATGCACCTCGTTTCATGTTATATTTTCATTGCGTACGTGACATATCCAAATGATCAGTAATCTTCAGCACGCGCGAAATGAACATCGCAGTGCTCGATGTGGATGGTTCCAAACATGTTTCGGTTCAGCAGCTTCTGCTTTTGAGATTATCGAGTTTGCTTATTTTCGCTAAGCTTTAAAGGAGAATTACTTTGACTAAGAAAAGCTTTACATGTTGTTTACTGATCTGTCGAGAACTACTTGTGCCCACGGTCGCACTGTAAACACGAAGTATAAGACTCGGCAACTGATAAGCTTCGCTAGGCTCACTAGGAGAACCCAGGCCTGAGGAGAACCAAAACCATGAATGATCTAAAAAGTGGTTCCAACAAAACAGCCGCTACACGTTGAAGCTAAGTACTAAAGGAAGATTTACAGGCGCTAAGTTTACAACGGCAGTTACAAATAAAATTTAACCTATCGATGCGACAAAGAATTCTCTTTAGCAAAATCTACCAGCAATCTTCAAGGAAATTTCCTGGCCAGAATACTGATCTGTTCTTTTGAATAAACAAAGTTTCTGATGTTTCTTTTTCAATTTCTGAGCAGGCTTGTTTACGGTTGTGCCGCTTGCATGCTGCGTGGCACCTTTCTTTGGGTTCCTATCAAACTGAAACACACCATTTTTCACCGCTCCTTCTTCGAATTAAAATAATTATAGTCAAATTCCTTTTAACAATAACCACTTTGAAAATACAAAGTGACTGCTTCGGTATAAAGCGCTCTCGAAAGCGCCCAACAGACTATAGCCTTCAGCAGACTTTACCCGATATTATCCCACATGGCGTTGAAATGTGATAAAAGATTCGAAATTTCAGCCATCTTTGGTCGATGAACTGAAGTCTTCAAAATGTGGGTACTTCTGGGTACTTCTTAGCCTGTACAATATTCAGGACTTCATTTTTCTGGCGTGAGGTCCACGTTTGGAAGATTTCAACGTATATTCCTATTTGTGGGTCACTGAACACTTTGTGATGGGACGACTGTTCGGGGACACCCAACGGCAATTTTCGGGAAAATATCTGTTCGGAAGACGATTTGAGATCTAGAATTTTCGGAGCATTTGTTGTAAAATTTCTTGCTTGCCTTCCTCTCCTAGGATTTTCGAACATCTACAAAATGGTATAATTACTCATTTTTAACGCATTTTTGCCCTAAAAAAGGCCACCTAGAATTTTCGGGAGCCTTTTCCTGGCTGAAATTTTCGAGAAGGTAAGTTTGTCTCCCTATAATTTTCGGATCACAAGATTTTCAGCTAGGAAATCCGAACAGATGAAAAGTTTTTAGGGGATAAAAATATGCCTATATCTACCGTTTGAATACTAAAATACGTCCACCAATGCTATGTTAAGTGGTTTTGAACTATATTCTCGTTGGGTGCCCCTGACTGTTACGCTGCAAAATGTAATAATCGCCGTAAAATGTAATATTAACGCAAAATGTAATAAGAATCGCCACAAAATATAATACTAACGCAAAATGTAATAACATTGACGCAAAAGGTAATAAAATTTTCAACGCAAAATGTAATAATCTTTCAACGCAAATTGTAATAACTTTTCTAACACATAATGTAATAACGCAAAATGTAATAAATTCCGAAATAACGACCTGCATGCTATTTCAAAATCGGTATTGTGGCTCAGTAATCATTAGCTGATCCAGATCTCGATGTGAATTATTCTTATTATTATTATCAATATTGACATTAATAATAGTAATAATATTTATTTTCTTCTTCTTCTTCTTCTTCTTATTATTATTATTACTACTAATGAAATAACGGTTGAAACATCGTGTTACTTCCGTGCTGAGCTAGTCTCTCTCGATCGCAGCCGTGTTTTGTCTCGTCACGCAACACTCTTCCCCAGCAAAGGAGGAGGAGCATTGCGTGACAAGACAAAAATGGCTGCAAGAGCTTGCTGTACTGTACCACAACTGTAGCAACTGAGAGACTTGGTTTAATTTCAGGTGTTTAATTTAATTCAGTCAAATAAAATAGCTTTTGTCGAAAACAAGTAATAGATTCAACTTTCAAAGCGTAATTCAAATGCATTTAAAATATAAGATATCTGTCACACTTTTTTTCATGAGAACCAGACAACTTTGGCTGTAGCTTACTTTTCCTAAGTTCTCATTTAATAGAGGCTGAATTGTTCTTAATGCTGTTTTTTAGGTCCAAGTTTCTTTTATGTTGAAGTTTCCAAGCTTTGCAAAGTCAAATCAGTTTGCATTGTAAGGCAGTTGTCTTTTGCTAGAACAGATAGCGCAAAATTTTTTTAGTCAGCCCAGTAACGCATTTTTGATTGCAGTAGAGCTAAGCTGATGCACAAAAACATTGAATTTGCCTGGCAAGGCAGTTGTGATTAGAAGACAGGCCATACTCTTTTTTTTCTCCGTTTAGCGTCGTCGGACCGACCCAAATTTTTGGCATTTTCAAAAAAAAGTAACGACCCAGTTAAACCACTTTTCACTTGAAATAATTCTTTTAATCTGAAAAATGAGCATAGTAACAGCATAGAGAAAAACAGGAACAAAGACATAAACATTTTTTACAGTATATTGTGAATTTTGTTAATCCAAATATGTGAATGTTAACTTTTAACGTCGTCCTGGGGTACCAGGGCCTCCTATTCCGAGACTTCTTGTGATTTTGTTTTTTAGTTTTTTTTTTCAATCCGACCGACCGACTCAATATCAGGAAACGCATTCGACGCTAAACGAAACCTTGAATTTGCTCAGCAACGCAATCGCCATTGGCTTAGAGTTGACGGCGCCAAATCTTGAACTGGGAGATCCATAAAAAGTGCGCAATTTCGTCTTTTTAGGGCCGACCATTTTTGACCACTTGAGGGGGGAGGGTGTATGGGTAATTTGGTTTGGGTTAGTATTTTATGGGAAACTGTCTACATAACCCTCCCCTAAGCCAAAATTAACACTTATTTCTCACTTAGGGCGAAATGTTGGCTTAGGACGGCTAGGTGGGCACTGTATTGGGACCTGTATTACGTTCAAATCAGCGGAAACAAACGTCCCATTCGGTTCCCTAAAGATGATTACATCTCCTCATTTCAACTGCTTCATTGTAATATTAGCAATAATGATAATAATAATAATTAATATTAATATTATTAATAATGTTAACGTCGTACTGTTAGTATGCGAAAATTTTCTCGATTTGATGAAACTAGGCGCGCACGGTGGTCCCCGTTAATTTTCAGCATGTGCGCCTGGCTCAGCAACCGCGCAAACTGGGTTTGGCAGGCGAGTCGCATTCGCCGAATTGTGTCAGGATTTCACTCCAAGCTATAAGGGTATTTTTATCATTGATTGTCTTGTAACACATCAATTTTCCGATTTCTTTTAATTAAAAAGCTATTCAGAAGTACTGGAATTGTTTGGTATTAAAAGAACTTGCTTAGTCAGACACAAATCAGCAACGAGGATCGACAGAACTTTGAACTTGATTTGTCAGACACAAATCAGCATCATGGATCGACAGACTCGATTCAAACCACATCAGGAATAGCTCAAATATTTCAAAACCCAGTCAAAAACAAGAAAGGTGCTGACGTGAAATAACCGGGTTTTGTTCTATATCAAGGTATTCAGGATTTCATAAACAGTGGTCCATGTGTTTGTAGGGTTAGTTTATTGCCGAATCCCGATTATTTTATTTGATGCAAGAAAAAGTGAACTGGGGAAATATCTCAAAGGTGAGAGACTTCAAACAGTGGTCCATGTTTTTGTTGGGTTAGTTTATTGCGAAATTATTTATATCAGTTGCGTTCAAGAATGTCACACTCGAAGCCAAAGCAGTCGTTCGACACATTAGTTAGAGGACATTAAAAATGTTACTTACAAATAAATAATTAAAGATGGTTTTGTTGTTTAACACGCGTTCTATTACATTTGCATTGTTGGTTGAACTCATTGTCCTGACCATCGTAAGCATGACATGTATGAGGATTTTCATTAACCCAGGGAACAAAGTGTAATAATTGAGAAAACACAAAAGAAAACAAAAGAATTGCACTCAGAAACTCTAATACGAAAACTACATTTCCAAGGTTCATGGCAAATACATAGGGTCGTAACATGGTATATCCGGCGCCCACTGATCCCTATTTTCTTGCCGTCATTTTGATCCCTGAGCCCCATTTTCTCCCAAATTTTGATCCCTGAGCCCTGATAAAAGAATTGATCCCATCCATGTTTTTACACAAAATTTTAACTTAGGCAACTTTTTTATCTCAAAATATAGAATATAGAACATGCTCAAATAGGTTGATGAGAAAAACATTAACTTTAATTTTTTAGTGCAAGTTGAAGGTTCTATCAGAGCTTTCTATTCTGCTATCCCTGTTGATGTTGTAGTCTTATGCGTATTTCCACTCTCACACTGTTTGTGGTACAGTGAGGATCACGATCAATTACCAGTAACAAAATAGCTGCTTTACATGAAGTAGAAAAATAAATGATGCAAGCCACAGGTTCTACAGTTTAACAGCTTTTCTGTATCAAGCCCATTAACGGCTTTTCCTGGCTTAATAACCATTGTGTAGATTGTCAGAGGACATATCTGGTTGTAGGTCTTCCAGACCTACTCCTTCCAGCTTCAAATCTAATTGGCTCTGAAAAGTTGTCCGCCCGAGCTTGCTCCCCTTCCTCTTCGTCACCACTTGACGCAGGTGAATCATCTGATTCAATTGACCCCTGGAGCAATGCAACTAGGAGTTGCTCTTCAAGGCAGCTCAAACAGAAGTTGTTTACATCTTTCATTATTTGAACTTTCCCGATGATATACACTCAGGTGAATTTCTATCGTCACGGTGCCCAGTCTGGTATACAAGGGGATCTTCTTCTGACTGTTCCAGTCATCTCAAACCCATGTGATCTTCCAGGAATGCGTCACCGTTATAGTGGAGATCTTTTAAAAGAACTGCAAGGAAGAAAGGATGATATACCTCTTGTAATTGTGCTTGAGAGCAACTACGTCGCCTTTTGAATAGATAATCTCATATTTTTCGGCGGCGCCTTGAACTGTAGTTTGTCCTTCACTCCCTTGAACCTCTTTCGGCAGATCGACCTCTCTATATGCCGTCGCATTCCTTCTGAACATACTCAGAGCAAGTAGAAGTGTACCAGCACTTTCTTTGGTTTTCCCTCTTGTTCGTTGTTGTCGTACACCCCGTCCGAATTCTTTCGCAAAGCTCTGCAATGCCTTCCTTTGTCGCTCCTTTCCCTCCGCGCTCGTTTCCTCGTCAATGTCCTCCTTAAGGTTTACTCTTACCGTGCGACTTTCGAAGCCATTCCGGTGCCTTTGGACCCAGCTTTCTCTGTGTGTAATGGCTTTGAGGACCGGTATAAAAGATAAAAGAGGATTGGTAGAGCCTCTCTATTGATTCTAAAAGGCAGCTGGGCCGCCGCGATGCGTATTCGTTCAGAGCTGGTGTTGTCACTCCACTAAAAAATTCAGGCTTCAAATCTAAGGTGGTGATACCTTTCGGGGCCAACCATTACATAAGCCGAGGCCGAATAGCCCAAAGGGCCGAAAAAATTCTTGTAGATCAATATTGTCACTAAAGTCTGTAAATTTTGGGCAAAACAAAATAGCCACTGAATGAATGAGGTCTGAAAAAATCTTGCATGAAAAAAACTAACCCATCCCCGGCTCAAAAATCAAATAGTGGGCCCCTTACTGGTGGCCCTTCATGCTGAGTGCTATAATATATTAAATACCTGCAGACTCTGCTACTTGTACCTAGTATGCAACATTCCTTCCACTAATTCAACCGTTTATTTTATAAAAAAAAAACTAAAGAAAATAAACTATTAAGGTTTTGTTACTTTTATTTCACCGAGGTAAATCTTTGGTGTTCCACTTATTTTCACTAATTCTACACTGTAATTTCAGACTATTTATCATACAAGCATTTATCAGTTATACAGTAATGGAATGTGTCCTTTACTTTCCCGGCCCAATACTAGTACTGGAAGGTGAACCGATCTCGGTTTCTCATCAGAGTTCGAGATGACCCTAAAACTCCATGCAGTTAGAGCAGATTTATTAAATTGCGAGAAAGCATTTATTTTGCAACAAAGCGCGCGAACTCATTGTACTTTTGTATTCTACTTTTGACGTCCATTCTAATTATTTAAGTACTTTTAAGAGTTAAGGTACTGGTCAAAAAATACGAACCTTGATTTATAGTCGCCTTGTGACTTGCTTGCGGCGATGAGGCAATCGGGACCTATACAGTAAATTCCGCTTTCAATGAATCGGTTTGTCTATTGTCCTGGCGGTATTGTTATGTTTGATCGGCCGAAAAACTCTATGCTTGGACCCTTGCCAGGAGTAAATCAGTCAAGGAAGTACTGACATACCTTTCTCTGTCACAGGATTTCTTTTTGTCCTTTTCTTCTTCCCCATTTCTCGCAGAAAAAGGTATGTATAAATCGCTTTCTCTGCCTTCTGGCGTTGACAGCGCGTTGAGGAGTTGCGTTACAAAGCGAGAAAAGTGACTTGAGATTCATATTACGGTGCTCTCAACAATTAATAAATTAAGAATATGATACCATGTTTTCGTCAAACAACCAGGACTTCATATGACAGGAACTGCCGCCAGCCGGAAGCAAGAATAGATAATGAACCTCGGCCAGGAAATACTGTGGACACAAACCTTATTAAGCGGAAAATATTGTGATAAGAGATTTTTATACCGTGTAATAAATCTGATCCCTGATTCGGGCTCAAAAGCCTTGTGATCCATGATCCCATTCTTCTGAGCCCTGAGCCCTTTCCTCTGAGCCCTGATCCCAGTCATATTTTGGGCTTTGAGCCCTGAGCCCATATACCATGTTACGACTCTGAAATACATGGACAACCGCATGGAGTCGGTGACTACTAGTGACAACTATGACTAGTTAATTACTAGTAATAGTTGACACTACAGCTGCCCCCGCTCTGCATATTGTAGGTCAATAGTATTCTTGGTCGTTGTGCAGCTCTTTGAAATATACCGATTCATAATGAAGATATTCACACATGTTCCATACAATAGGTGACTGAGTAAAAACAAGAAACGCAAGCGATGCACTATTTCAGTTCGAATATTTACACAGCTTTGATCTGTAATTTTTCCCAAATTTAAAACGGCCTTGGCATGAATATGAATTAATTGCCTTTTTCCTTGTATAGGGGGATGCTCTTATTACGTTTTACAAGATGTAAGGAAACTTGTATTTGTAACTTATGCAAAACGACTTTTTCAAAAGGAGCGAGTAAGATAGTGCGACTATGTACTTGGAATACGATTACTATTCACTGTTCACTGTTAATCCGAAAATCTCAATCCTTTTAAAGACTTACTATTTGAGCAATTCTTTCCTACAAAGCCAGACACGCAAGTGCAGTTGTAGTCATTCACTCCGTCTGTACATGTTCCGTTGTTTCGACACGGGTTTGGATAACAGTCATCAGTGTCTGAAGAAGAAAAAGGACATGGTAAGGATTGACGACAATAAAATATCCATATCTACAAGGAAAACATAATTATACAAGATTTACTTGTTCGCATCGATTGAAGGCATTCAGCTTTATTGCACATGGGCACTCCAAAAGGGAAATTCGTTTGAAACTAATCTTGCCCAAATTAAAATTGGCCATGGCAGAAATATGAATTAATTTGCCTTTTTCCTTGTATAGAGGGCTGCTCTTATTAAGTTTTAGAAGAGGTAAGGAAACCTGGATTTGTAACTTATGCAAAAGGACTTTTTCAAAAGGAGCGAGCGAGGTAGTGCGCCGATGTACTTGGAATACGATTATCATGTACTGTTTAGTGTTTAAATCCGAAAATCTCCGCAATCCTTTTAAAGACTTGATTTTTAAAGACTTACTATTTGAGCAATTCTTTCCTACAAAGCCAGGCACGCAAGTGCAGCTGTTCACTCCGTCTGTACATGTTCCGTTGTTTAGACACGGATTTGGATAACAGTCATCAGTGTCTGAAGAAGAAAAAGGACATGGCGAGGATTGACGACAATAAATAATATAGTATAGACAATAAAATACAGTACAGTATGAAGAAAGACACTGATGAAATAAAAATACAGTAATTATATGTCGGATAAATCAGCTGATGCTGTTGCATTGAAAAAGCTTTGAATGTTCTGTTGTTTTTGTTTTTTTCTAATACTTTTGTCGATCGTGAATGACACTACACGTGAGTCAAACACTACGAGCTCAAATAAAATGCAATACGTTTCCAGCTGTGCTCTTATGTACGTGCTCTGTTTTTGACAAGTTCGAAATAACGGAGTTGATTTAAAATGTAGGGAAAGAACGATGAGTTCGAAATACCGGGGAATTCGAAATAACCGAGTTCGAAATAGCTAATAGTAAATGACTGAAAACATAAGGGTAAATCCAAGGGAATTCGATCTTCCTTCGAAACAGCGGGGACTTCGAATTAACCGAGTTCGAAATAGCGGGGTTCGACTGCCTGTTCTCAGTTAATTCGAGAATATTTTATTCTTAACCATAAGAAAAGATTTAATTAGAAGTTGGAATTTTTCGCTATTTCTGTTTCACTTTTTACATACAGTTACATCGCTGTGGCTATGTGGCCGGTAACCGGTCAAGGTTTTCAAAATACTAAATCACCGGCAGTCCTGTCTTTTCAGTATAAATTTCACAAATCGAACGAATCCACCTGAACCAAACTATCAAAGTAAGCTTGATCAATTCACGCTCGCGCGTTCTAGTACTTTTTAAAAACTTTGTAGGACATCTGTGAGCAGAATAGGTCGGCACAGAATTTGATTGTCGGTGAATTTCTGTAATCGTCCAGCGTTCTGCTAGTGCCGCTAGCTGTTGATTCACTCGTCTTGCTTGTTTGTGGGCTGCGTCTTATTCCTCCAATGAGAGAGAAAGAGTGTCTGGCAAAGTGTTTCCACTGAAAGATTTGTGATTTTGTGTCTAGCAAACTCTCAAAGTATTTATATATACACAGTTATACGCACCTTATAACTTCATCTGCGCTTAACGAGTGGTTTTTGGTCCATAAATTTAAAAAACGTGGGCTGCTCCACCGAGTGTCGATCACTGATAACGAGTACGAAGCTAATATGATTGACAATAAATGTCACAAAATCTACCTAAGCGGTCCCTTCGGATTTTCTGTTTTGCGTCATCCTAACCATCTCGTACTTCATTACCTACCGATTCCTAGCCTGGGTAGCAGGCGCTTGGAAGTAGTGGGTGAAAGAGAGAACGGGCGCGCGCGAGGGAGACACGCGCCCGTTTTTCCTTGTGCCATCTACTTCCAAGCGCCTGCTACGCAGGCAAACCGATTCCTCGCCAGGGGCACCCAACGATGGAATGTTTCCACGCACGCCTGAAGTGTCTCAAATGGTTTTCACTGTGCTTTAGAAGCCTGTTTGGTTAATTTGGAGTTGCCCCCAAAACTATTTATCTGTTTGGATGTCTTAGGGGAACTTTGGTCGTCACGAAAGTTTTAGGTGGCTTTTTCGTCTCATCCGAAAGTGTTAGTTACCCTTATGGGTCCAGTCGAAAGTTTGAGTACATGAAGTAGTCTTGCTTTCATTAGAAAATTATGGGGAACATATTGTCTCTATACCGAAATTTTAATTAAGAGACCCTTTTGAACAATAATCGTAATATCTTGTATTAAAAAGGAGATTAACACAACTTCCGAGAATCGTAGTTAAGCTATTAGAAAACCTCTGAATATTTTAGACGCGAATGGAACGGTTATCCAGAAATCTTTAGGTTTTCTCAAGCTTTAGAAATTTCTAGGCAATATTTGTTCCTTCGAACAGTTATTAAAAAAAATTTATAAAATAGAATCCGTAAAAGACAAAAGAACAACATATTATAGAATTTAGATCCACACATTTGTTAAAGTGACCTTTATTGTCATTACATTTTCTTAGGAAAAAAAGAACAACAAAAGTGAAGTAATTAATGTACAGGCATCCCCTCGAATATTTGTAATTTTAAGAAAATAGTCATGTCACATGACCAAGCGAAAACAACTAAAGATATATATTTTTTTGAAAGCAAAAGTTAGGAGCAACAAAAACAAATTCGACGGTAACTTAAGTTAGCGGCGGAATCCAGACCTTCAGATAACGGGGGGCCCCGGTCATCCAGACCCTGAGATAAGAGGGGGGCTGGACTGAGAAAAAAATTTTTCGGCCCCTTCGGGCCCCATTTTGGTATAAAAAAGCGGAGGACTGATTGAACACGTTTTAAAATGTCCTTCGCATAGACTCGTTAGACTTGTTCGCTTCTCATTTACGCTTAGTGTTATAAGTTTTTCTTATTTTAAGAAAATCTAAGCGCCGATACAACATTTTTGTTCCTCGCGTAGCGAGATTGATAAATCTGTCGACATTTGTCGCACGTGATCGCACGTGGGTCGGTCGGTAGCATACTGATCTTTCTATATCACGGCGCGATGGTGTCTGCACAGTTGCCTAGCATCAAAACCGCAACAAAACAAACTTGGTCCTGTTCTTCAGCCGTCGCGTTGTAACAATCAAGGAATGCTTTCGGCGATAAATTTTGAAGTATTTCAGACTGAGAAAATAGAAGCGATGTGATCCATTAGTTTCAAAACACTATTTCCAAATAAGAGCGAAAATCGAGGTAATTCCTTGAAATGCGATAAAATGATTTCAAGTTACGCCTTTTACCACCAAAACTTGCTTATTTTCCTCAAACATATTTTTTTTATTGCGCGACTAGCTTCAAACGACGTTTCCCTTCAAACCTTCCAGGGCCAAATGCGCTATATTAGATATGTTTTACTGCGAAAAGCGTGTAAGATTCAGTGGTGTAGTAGTTAGTGAGTTTTCTGCGGTGCGAATTCGAACTCCGCCGAAGTTCCTCTTTCTCACTATGGCCACAAATTTAAAACTAGAGCATCTCAGGTTTGAATGTCGCGAAAAAGTCTTTGACATTTTGATATCGTCCATCGTCTATCGTCTATCGTCAAGAATCTATCGTCTGGGTTTTAGCTCTCATGCTTTAGGTTACATGTGATATAAGGTTTACCCACACGATTAAAAGCAAGATAGGTCACGAGCTTTTCTTTTCAGATCATTAATCTATTATAACTAGCTTAATTTTTGAAAAGGTGCTTGAAAAGCGTCGAGAACATTCGAGCAGGAACCTAGCGATGGCCAGATTTCAGTGGCTGGTCTCATAGTCAAGCTCAGGCCATGAGTTAACTTTCAATGGGGTGTGCGCCAAAGGAGGGTCTCGCACCAATGTTGTTGGCTGCGTGGCTTTGAATTCTCAGTTCAGGTTGCTTATGTCTTAAGCTCCTTGAGTTATATGGCCTAGACTGTAATTTTCAGGGAGTTATAATAACTCCTCTAGTGGGGCTAATTTAACTCTTTACAGTGGAGTTATTTTTCGTAGAGTTACTTTAACTCCAAAAAGGAGTTTAAAGAACTCTTTTTCAGGAGTAAAAGTGACCCCAGATATTGAGGAGTTAAAATAACCCCCAAAAAGGAGTTATCCTGTACCTAAAATTTTTACTCCACTTTCAGAGTTAAATTAAGAGGGTCACAATGGGGTGGTGGCTTTTACGGTTATCGGCTAAAATTTTGGCTCTTTTACGGCTATCGGTTAATTTTTTTCAGTTACGGTTAACAAAACTTAACTTCGTTTGTTTCAAAACGTTAAATATTAATGAACCTGTATTTTTTGTATCTTTAAATCAAAATAAAGGTCTTCGGGTCATCTCGGGATGAAACAAGCTATTCTTTTGAAAAATTTTAACATTTGATAGATCATACTTTTTATAAGTAAGTAAGTATTTCACTTCTAATATTATTTTACACATAGAGATGTCAATAGTCAATTTAAAAATAATCTTTGTGAAAAAGCAAAAGCGAACACGGAAACGCCCCACTCAAGGCCGGGGCGCGACATTCGGTTTAACAGAAATGGCCGTTTTCACACTAGAGACGGATTATTCGTGCGAGACGGGTTATACGTTTGATGATTCGCGTCAGATAGGTAATACGTCTTAATTTGAAAATGGAATAGTTTTAATTTTGAATGAACATTCCGCTAGACTTTATCCGTCAATTTCGATGGACAGTTTGAAGACGGGATTATCCGTTCCAGATAGTCTGTCTACAGCCGCCCCCTCCCCTCATAAAAAATCGGAGAAGGGGTGTGTGGGGGGAGGGCTCGACTGTATACAGGCTAGTCTCAGACGGATAATCCATTTCTAGCTCTAGCGTGAAAACGGCCAATAACAAAGTGCTCGTGTCCAGTGTTTTTAATGATAGCGAAGGACTGTACGGAACGACTGTCTGCCGTTGCTTTGTCCGTAGGCCTCATTATTCTGCGCGGCTAATACGTTTCGGGTCACGTGGTCCTAGCGAGTTCGCCACCGAAATGCCTTGACCGAGATTGCGTGGGTAGACGCCGTACAGGGACTAGGCATGGCAATATCTATCGTAGCGTCAGAGAAAAACAGGGAAATGTTGCTTATCGGCAACGTGTTTTACAAACAGTGACATCTCTGCGTGTTGTTTTACTAGTGTTTCGAGGGCACGACCTCCTGAGAATCGCAAATATTAATCCCCAGCAAGAAGCCACACTTTCGCTATGGAAAAAAATTAGTTCCCCGAGAGAGTGGCGGAAATGGAGCCTAGGTTTTGGTCAACACCTAAAAGGCGCTTCGCCTAACGTGCGTACGGAGTCACACTAGCCAGGAAATAAAAAACGCAACCATAAGTGAGTTTTGTACCTCCCTTAAAAGCAGCAAATCTAGGGAACAGTTTCTTTTACGGTTAACTCTTTTTTACTCTATTTACGGCTAACGGTTAAAATTTTTCAATTTTTACGGCTATCGACTAAATTTTTGGCCGTTTTACGCCTATCGGTTAACCCCATTTAGACCCTCAATTAACTCCAAAAAGAGTAAAAACAACCCATGTAAGGAGTACAAATAACCCCATTTCGGAGTAATTTTAACTCCAGAGTGGGAGTAAAAAGAACTTTTTTTCAGGAGTAAAAATGACCCCAAATTCGGAGTTAAATTAGGAGTTAAAATAACCCCAAAAAAGGGGTTATCCTGTACCTAAAATTTTTACTCCATTTTTGGAGTTATAATAACTCCATAAAAATTACGGTGATCTAAATTAATTTTATAAAATGTCATTTTTTATCATATTAGATATTTTTCATTAAAGAAAACCAAGGAGGAGCAGCGTGGAAGTCAACAGAAGTAAGTTTATTATTTATTTTATTTCTTGTTTTCTTTTCACTCGCGTTAGAAAGGTCTTCCGTTTTTTTTTTGTCCGAGGGGAACCGGTTCTAGTTTTGAAAGGTTCGAGTTTGCGCGGTATCTTTCTCCTTTCAACGGCTCTCTTCGTGAGTGGAGAGGTTTTGATCGGAGCGTGTGCGAAACGGGGACTAACTAATATGAGCCGAGTTCGGCAAGAAATTCTATTTCCACGGTTTGCAAAGTGCCTGGGACATCATTAAGTCCGGGAAGGCTTAAATGGGCGGTCGTTGCTCAAAGAACCGAGCTTCGGGCACAATCCGAGAGACCATCCGGTGGATGGTGTATACCGTCTCTGCCTAGCTCTGCACACCGTGAAGAAGTCTCCAGCAGGCAATAAGGGGCAAATTGGTTAGTTTGGACATAAGAAAAGAGGGCCAACGGAGTTTTTGGCTGTGATTTTTGCCTTGCTGGAGACTTATAAATTGTCTTGTTATTGCCAGGATGTAATGTGTCCCGCACGAGTTGAACACGGATTTCCCAGAATGCACTGCGAGAAAGACTAAAAACATGTTTAATATTTGACCATTACAGTAAGACTGTTCTGTTGTTGTGTTTCAGTTTCTACGACGGACGTGCTGATCTTTGAATAAGCGAGCAACAACGGTGAGTAGCAGGCTTTTTGCCAGGAAAGGTTATGTTACAAAGTCGTGAAAGTGTAGTTGAAATCAAGTCTGTGGTTTCGTATAGCGAAGGTTTATTTTTGGTCATGTGTCGAGCGACTCTGGAAATTTACTGTGTCCACAAAGAGCCGCCATCCTACTGCACAGGCTGAATTGACGCTCATTTTCAATTTATTGTTGGCATTGCAAGCTAAATGCTGATCGGATCGCGAAAGAGTAACTATTTTTCCTCAAAGCATGTTAAAGTTCCCGCGCTATAGCACCGTCGCGACGACGAGCGCCGTTTATTCTTGATTCTCCGGAATGTTCGGTACTATGTTTTTAATCTGCTTTATGCACCGGTACGGCGATTATAAAACCATTGCGGGATGAAACTGATCTAGGGAAAATGATGTAGAGGGAGATATATTACTTTTTAAACACGTGTTGAGGAATTTTCTTTAAACAAGGTTTTCCTTTTGTCCTTTTCTTTCAGATGTGGCGGTTGGTTTTACTCGCCCCCTCGGAGCTGGAATATTTACTCTCTGAAATGTTTATAATATCTGTGCTCTGCTGTTGTCAAAAACGAAGAAAGCGAAGCGAAACGTCTTGTAAGATAACGTTAATTTAAAACTATTTGCTTGACCAGTGATTAGTCTTCGAAAATCGCCTGTATTGAAACTACATCTCTGTATTTCTCACCTCCTGACCCGTCTTTTGAAATTCAATCCTACGCTCAGTACGGCGATGTAATTGATATGTATGTAACGCAACGTAATTTGGTATCCTGCCCAGAAGCCCCTCAAACGTTAACCCTCAACAAACCGTACTTCTTTTAACCTTTATCCTTATTTAACCCTAAGCCTTCGCTCAACTTTAGTTATCCACCCTAACCAGCTTAACGTAACACCCTTTTCCTGACAAGGCGAACGTTTAACTCAGTCGATCATTATGACCATTGAAATCAGTGGAGACTGCCCGTCTAACCCTAACCCTTTAACCTAACCCTAACCTATTCCTAACCCTAACCCCAACCTCAACCTAATCTGATTTCTAACCCTAACCTATTCCTAACCCTAACCCCAACCTCGATCTAATCTGATTTCTAACCCTAACCTTTCCCTAGTCCTTACCCTAACCTAACCCTAACCCCAACCTTAACCTTAACCCTAACCCTAACTCTTCCTCCCCTCCCCCCCCCCCACTGCTCTTACATTTAGTAGTATACAGTAAAAACTAAGTAACAGGTGCTTTTCGAAGTTAGCCTCAAAAGGCTCTTATAAATTTTCTGTTTCTTGGAAATTAAGCTGTTTAGGTTCTCAAACGTTCGAGATTCTTATTTTCTTAAGGAAAAAAAGACTTTTTGGAAGAATGTTGGTGGTTTTAAATGTTTGTACAAAATATGCATGTTGTTATGTCTAAATGACTGCAATTTAAGCCAATAGAAACTTTTTTTGCCATTAGAATGATTAGTTGACTTTAAGAACTCCATAGCGATCTGTTTTAACACTTCTACTTCATCAGGTTCTTTCAAAATCTTAGCCTGAAGAATTCTGGTTCTTATCTGTGCCTCTCCTCTGTGTCACTAACCTGACATAATAGTGAGTGACACGCGCATGTTTCACTGTACAGTATTTTTCAGATGAAATAAAATACTGATTTGGATTGTTTTTGTTGTATTGGGGGCAATTAGAGACTTGGTGAAAACTATATAAAGCAGAGATGACTAAGTTGAGATCAGAGTGCTTTTGTAATAGTCATGAATCCTTCTTTGCTACTGAATTAGGAGTCAAGAAAGGAGTCACCTTCTTAGAGGCATATGGGTTACAGCTGAATTTCTGACAATAGGCTACTTTCACGATGACGACATTTGACTAGAACTACCAGAATTTATTTCGTTTATGCTTTCTTATTTTTAAATGTAAAAAATTGTCAGTCCTGCTGAGGTTTCAAAAACAATAGCCCCAATTTGCTCGAGAAGTCAACAAACTGAAGGATTTCTGGTATAGTTGTTGTAAAATGACATCATCATGCAATTGTCCTATTGGTTCATTGCCTCTTAATTAATATCAACTTAAGCTTGCTTGCCAAAACTGGCCAGCTAGTGCGTTTTTCTTAAATTCTGCGAGATTCATGATAGTATGGCTACAATTTGTAGCACTGAAGTTTTTGTAGTGTTCACGCACGAGTAACAATAATCGGAGTAATATTTTCTCCTAGCCTTATCTTGACGTTTCTCAAATGAGCTTATCCAGCCGGGTTCAGCATTCACTCAGGGTTATTGTGTTTATTCCAGTTAAAGCTAAATATTCAATCAGTAGACCAAACATTCTATTGCATGGTTTAGTTCGAAAGACTTGTACATAACTAGCCTACAGCGAGTTAGACTACGAGTAGTCCCCATTTTTCCTCAGGGATAGTGGAGCGAACGCAACGCGAGCGCGCGTGAAAATCACCCTACCCGAGAAAGGCGAGAGGTGGCGGGGAGAGAGAGAAAAATACTCGCGCTCGCGTTGCGCTCGCTGTACGTACTATCCCTGAGGAAAAATCGGGACTACTCGTAGTCTAACTCGCTGAAGGCTAGTGATGCACAGGTTTTTCCAATGCAATAGAATCTTTGGTCTAACAGCGAGTGAGATACAAGCTTTTCGACACATTCGAGGACGATTTTGGGCGCCTTGATGTTTTTACGATTAAAATGTCCATGATAATAACCATGAACCGTTGTGGTCATTAGCATTATTATCAATTGGTCTATAAATTAAGAAGAAACAATCAGTCATTATGCAGCAAAAAGATATTGAAATAACTTGAATGTTTACACATTAGTCAAGTGGTTTATGGAGGCGACGCTCGTTAACAATTCAGGATGTCGAGAAACGGTTCAAACGCTCTTGGAATACAGTGAAAAAAGTCAGATTTTTTTCTTTCAACTGTCACATGAAATCGCAGCAAATTTTCATACATCTTTCTTTTGACAAATGTTTTACCAACCCCAAATAAAACTGTTTTGAAGTCTACTGATAAAACATCTTGGAACAACCAATTAAAGTTCTAAGATTTGCGACTCAGCTAAGTTTATAGCACTAGATAAATTCCAATAAAATACGATTCTCTTGTGGATTTTTTTTTTTGTTTCGTTTGATAAGGAAACGGTTGATACCGTTTTTCAAGTCTCACTCTAGAGTAATCATTTTGGGTTAGCTGGCGTAACTGTTTATAACATAACGGGAAGCTACACTCCCTGCCCTGTTGAGAACAGTTGGCATCATATGTGCAATATGCAGCTAATTTTTCTTCCTATCAGCCTTGTTGTATACAGATAGAGAATGCAAAAAATGATTTCACCTGAAGCCTTCCTATTTATATTTGCCCACAGTACAATCACCTTTGTCTTCAAAGGATGATATGCTAATCTTCAGCCTTACCTGGATATCTAGCCATTCCCATGTAGATGGAAGATGCTTGCATAAAACAGGCTGGGCAAGTTTCTCGCGAGTGAGTGTTAAGTTCGCACTTCTTCGAGTTTAGACAGTAATTCAAACTCATGCAGTTTGGATCATTAACACACAAACTAACGCATTCGGGATGGTCATCTTTGAAGCTAGAACTGTAGTTTTTATAGAAGAGAGCAAACCCGCGTTTGGATCTCTCTTGTCGACACGAAAGTCCCGTGACCTTCAAGGAATAAAACAGTACCGAAGGATAAACGAGAAACAAGAGAATTTGACTCATTTTAGGAAGCTGCTACACGAACATCATCAACAGATGTTTGCATTGCATGCAGGTCGATTTTCCTTTTAATTGATCGGGTTACACGAATCGGGATCGGATTCCTCTGAGTTTTTAGAATTTATTTTTTTAGTTAATGCGTGCCCATCAGGAGTTTGAAGACAACAGCGTGTTGGCTCTTAAAAGGCTTCCGTGAGCATGGCGAACCACCATTTAGCTGGTGAAAAAAGAATTCTCATTTTTATTTGGAAATTCCGGTAACTGTGCCTACTGCAATTTGCGCAAGTTCTCGACAAAACGATTAACAGTCGTGTGTATACAACTACGTCATATTTAAACCAAAATTTCATAAAACGTTTTTGTTAAAAGTAACACCTTGAAAATTAAACTAGCACAAACCAATAAAAAATAGATTTACGTGCTCGTGAAGGTCTTTCTTTTTAAACTAGGCAATTTACATACAGATATACTCCATGGCTTACCGGTAATTGAAAGTGTCTTAAACAAATGTTTGCACTAAGCGCAGGTCGATTTTTTCTTCAATTCGATCGAGTTTCATGGTATTTGGCAGATTTTTAATCAAGGAATCGGGATCGAGTTTCACTGAGTTTGTTTAAGCATTTGGAGTATATTTCGGCTAATGCCGGTGCGCATCATGGGTTTGATGAGAGCAACGTGTTGGCCTTGAAAGGGCGTGTCTATAGATATGGCGAACTACCGTGTAGCTGGTGAAAACAATATTTCTCATTTTCATTTGGAAATTGGGTAAATCGTTCCTACAATTTGATTTGCATAAGTCTGCGAAAATGACAGTAATCAATCAAGTGTATAGTAGTAGTAGTTCAATTGTAGTTCAATTTTATCCTTGGTTTAACTTTTATTTTCCTTTGTTTCAAACTAATTATTTAACAATTAATGAATGAGGCTGAGTCAGTCTTATGAAGAATTTTGGAGATCGAGTAGGGTGTTAGCGGATAACACCCTCCGACGGATCTCCATAATTCTTCATATGATACGAAAGCCGAATTCAATAATTGTTTTATTATTCATTCAAAATAATTCCTAGTTTAAAAAAAAACATGCTTACCTCCATCGATGTTAAGTTCACCTTCGATAGTGCACGTTTAGGGTTGTTCAGCTGCCCAAATATTCTCCAAATAGCAGATGTCGCCCTTCCAGTTGTGTTCTTGCCATGTTTTTAGCTATAATTTCGCCTAGTTCTTACTCTTGAAACGAGTGAAATGTCCGCCATTTTTTTGTTTTCACAACCAAAACAACTCAAACTCGTCCCCAGGTCTTCTCAGTTAACGGTGCATTAACCTGCAAGAACGCTGCATTTTTGACGTCACTTCCTCGTTAAACACAAAATTCTTCCATATTTGGTCATCAGTAACTGGTTATGGTGAGTTATGCGTGTGCTTTTTAAGCCAATCAGAATCGGGGAAATATTTTGAATAAATAATAAATATTCATATTCCATGGCTTAATTGACAGCGCCTAAAACAGGGTATTCGTTTGGAAATTATTAACCAAATTCAGCAAGACAAAGTGACAAAGTGTTTGTGCTTGAGTGACATTTTATGACAGAGCAAGCTTATGGTTTCAAGGAAACTAAGAATACATCATGATTTTAAAAATGCTTTTAAGCTTTTTCTTTAATTCAGTGAATCAATAGTTAATCCAAAGAAGAAATATTCCTAGTGTTTAATATGTGTTGATGTTTGTTTTTGTTTTTGTTTTGTTAATTTCCTCTGATCTTTAAAGGTTACAGATAATTAGGCGTGCAGGTACTAAAATCGAGAGATTTTCAAACGTGGTCAGGGTACGTTTTTAATTTGAAAGTTTTTGTAGGAGAGATCCCTGTCCGAGCGATGCATTTTGGGCTGCGAACAGAATGTCATTTCAGTCTATTCAATAACCGATTGTATTTTGAAAGATAATACCAAACGTTTCATTGAAAAACTTGACGTATTTTGCATGGTGTTACCCAATGTTATGTGTTTTGGGTACCTGTCAAGGCATATCTGCATATTGAACTCTGCTAAAACCACAACTAAATTGTTCTGAGAAGAAGGTGGTTCGCAACTTGATAAATTTAACGAAATACTACTAACAGTGAAAAATTACTTTAGTTGAGTTCATATATTGAGGACCAAGTTCTGAAATTGTTTTAAATTACGAAAAACCTTCTGTCGAGTTTTTGGTATTGTTGATATGCATTGTAAGAGTTCTTTTGAGACATCATCATGGGTGCATTTCCTCATTTTCTTCCATACAGAACAAAGCATTGCATGTGCGCTTATGAGAAATAGGCAGGTTGATAACGGCTTAAGGTGGTCTGCAGTTTAAGTTTAAGTTGTGTGTTTCTTCTTTCCTGAGTGGTCATCGAGCATATTTAATATATGGCCATTTTATGAGTTGGTTTCTATCCGGTTTCTGTTCTCTATCATGATCTTTTCTCTTCATAAAGAGAACTAAAAGGTTCCAATAAAACCTTGGTCTACCTGTGCTCGAAAATGCCTTTCCGCATAATTAACTCCATAAGCGTATTTCTTTAAAATTCATGGTCTTGTAAGACCCTTGCCAGTGATCTAAGTGCTCAGTGCTGAGTAATCAAAATGAGCAAAATCGATACCCGTTTTCGGACCAAAAAGGCCCAACGAGTATCAGCAATGTCACGTCACACTGCAGTGAGCAATTTATTAAATGTTGAATAAAAATGAGAGACAGTTCTTTGGATGGTGGGTGTCACGCAGTTCTCCTAGAATGTCAATTTGGGAGGGGCTACTCCCGCAGTGTGGTAAGGGCGTATGCGGAATGAGCAACACATGTGCAGGATCATTATCTCTTGGCAGGATATAAGAATTATGCTTGCAACTGTCCAGAACAACCCAAGCTTTGCTAAGCGAGCTTTTTTTCCAAAGAGAAAACCTCAAAGCATTGGGCCAAAAAGTTCTTTTTGGAAATTTAAAATTAAAATCCACTGCCCAGCATAACATATCGAGGCTCAACTGCGCGTTTGTTTGTTTAATGTCTTTAATTTTAATGAGACTGGTCCGTCGTACAAACTTTCACTGACTGTAGCTAGTCACTTATAAATATGCTACTAATGTAATAAATGGTAAATGTTTTTCGCTTTCCCGTTAACCAAGAACTTAATATAATAATCAAGTTTTAAAATAGTGCATATGTGTCAAGAAATTCTAACAATTTAAAATAACTAGCGAACAGCTAGATTTGTTTTTCAAAAAACAGGTACTAAATACGCGACTGACTTTCATCTTCCTCGAAAGCAATCTTCGAAGTTCTGTGAGTTTCCAAGGACCATCTTATTATAACTCTTTGGAAATGAGAAAGATTCTTCTCACTGCTCATTCAAAAAACACGCTTCGCAAACATTCCTCTGAGAATTATTTATAAAAACTTTGTAATTAGTCTTTTTTTCTTCACAGTGTCTCTTTATATAGGTTATACGTTTATTGCTTTTTATTTATACATATTTATATTAGTTATTTACCTTTTAATCAATGCCATTTAATTTACTCAGTATACGCTCAATTCTGGCCTTGTAAACGGATACTTTTTTATACTTTGAGTGAGCCCAATATCTATAAGCCTTATGGTTTCTTTTTGGGCTTCCTCACTACGTTGCTTCTGCGTATTCCTGTAGTCTTGTCCTTTATTCATTATGCTAAAAAAAACTGAAACGCTGAAACACTATTGTACCAGCCTACCACGTTCGGGAACACACTGCGGCCTGACTTCCATTTGGGAGAACATCTTTAAAAATCCATTCACTTAAAGGTCCCGTTTATACGGAGAAAAGCAGTCGCAGGAAAGAGGGTAACCTTCCCAGCCGAGACAACCGTCAGCGAGCGTTTATATGAGAAAAATGTTGACCCCTTTGCCAACCTTTTGCCCGAGCATTCGCGCATGCTCTGATTGTCTAAAACTGCACTAGTACTCTATTGTCTCGTCTTGACCAAGTTGATCCGGCTGGGCGAGCCAAAGTTATTATGTGGAAAAAAGTTGGCCCGACTAGGAAGGTGACCCTACTATCCAAAAAGGGTTACCTGGCTAGGCTGGTCACCCTTATAGCCAATCCAACTTTTTGTTTATCGTGTCAGTGGTTTGACAAGTTCAATAAGGAGATACAGGAAACGTTTGCAGGGTAGGTCAATTGATTGTCCATACGAAAATGATACACAAATACAATTAGTTTTATCTAAGTGCAGTTTGCTTTATCAGGCGAAACCATAACATTTTAATTTCCCCAGAGTATGGTAACCTTGTTCATGGTAACCTTGTTCAATTGTATTTCCAGTGTCTCCAAACCTGAGCTGCTTGATCGGAAGCTTTGTTTTGTCAGTGAGGAAACCACTGTCTTCACGCCACTCCTTGTCATTTTTATCGCAATTACAACCACGTTTGGGGTTTTCACATGTATTTTTCATTCCACAGGCGCATTTGCCATTTTCAGTTGCTCCGCCCCAGTACGTCATCTTATCGCCATCACGTGACACCCACCATCCCGATGGACCGTTTCCATAGGAATGCAATAACACTGAATGAAAACACTCATACTTGATAAACTGCTCACAGCGCAGGGAGACTCTGGTGAGACTCGCTAGCTGAGACAGACTCGCTCCTGTGTAATGAATGTCACGCGAGTAGCTACCTGGTCCTTCGTATCCTTTCACCAAGGTTCTGTTTTCACTGTCGTGACTGACGACTGTCACGCCAACACCATTCTTGTCGTTCATGTCACAGTAAACTGTAAATGGAGACAGAACCTTCTTACCGTCTGGGTCGATTACATATCTACCGCTCGAGGCTTTTGGGTCAGAATTCTTGAAATCTGCGCATGACCTTGGAAAAATCACTTTCGAAAATCCTGCTGAATGATTGAAAAAAAAAATTCACATAAGTATGTCTCTGCTACAATTTGAGTTAATTTTACAAAACATCCAGTAAAATTCTTCGTGAATTTGTAATCGTCACTGCTTCCCTCCCAGTCTTTCCCGAAGCTGAGTTGGGGAGAAGTAGTGGAGTATGATGCGAACGAGCGCAGAGCGCGAGCGGGGACTGATGGGAAGGGACTGTTACGGGCTAGCAGTAATTAGCGTCATGCGGTGACCCTGCCAAGAATTGGCGAATCTAATTACATAAAGTATGATGATAAATAGAGATAAATGAAAGTCGCTGAGCTTTTTCTTTCCTTGCAGTTTTTCCTTTCTCCCCCTTTTTTCTTACTTGTTAACTAAAACACCCAAAAAATAAGCGATGGCGAGAGACTGCGAAGGAGGCAGTGGTCGTTATAGGGGATCATGATAAAGCTAAATGAAAAAACAGATTGTTGTTGTTGCGTCCGTTTGCATGCAGCCTTAGTTTACGGCCAGACGAGAATCGAATAGTATCCCACGATGCACCTCGTTTCATGTTATATTTTCATTGCGTACGTGACATATCCAAATGATCAGTAATCTTCAGCACGCGCGAAATGAACATCGCAGTGCTCGATGTGGATGGTTCCAAACATGTTTCGGTTCAGCAGCTTCTGCTTTTGAGATTATCGAGTTGGCTTATATTCGCTAAGCTTTAAAGGAGAATTACTTTGACTAAGAAAAGCTTTACATGTTGTTTACTGATCTGTCGAGAACTACTTGTGCACGCGGTCGCACTGTAAACACGAAGTATAAGACTCGGCAACTGATAAGCTTCGCCAGGCTCAATAGGAGAACCCAGGCCTGAGGAGAACCAAAACCATGAATGATCTAAAAAGTGGTTCCAACAAAACAGCCGCTACACTGTGAAGCTCAGTACTAAAGGAAGATTTACAGGCG